>NC_041341.1:2477007-2558569 GCF_004354835.1 Perca flavescens
AGCTCAGCAAGGTCCACAAACAGGTCAGTGAAAACACCACCGGAAACATTCACACCTGTTCAGTCAGACCTGCCCACCATGAGCTTCCTGTCGAACACAGGAGCGTTTCCCAGAACTAGGAACCTTCTGAGGATCTCGCTGCGTTTCGCTGGAGGGACAAGGGTCTACATTTAGTTCTTTTCAGGAATTTCTTACCCCCAACAGCCCCTGATGGAGGGTAGTACTTTCTAAAAGTACACAAACCTTTGGGGTGGGGTTCTCAGGCATAACCGTCGCTGATCGGTCAAACATTTACAGTGCAGCTGCTTCAACTCACATCCACTTCATTCATAAAGGAAAAGAAGTACTCTTAAAGATTCATGACTATGTATGGATGAGAGGAGAACATTTTGTAGTTTAGTTTGTTAACATTTGAAGTACAGTTAGGCTTTGCTTTTGTCTGAGAACAAGACCTAAAAGTCTCAGTGTAATAACTCGGTGTGTTCATCAGCTGGTGCGGGATAACGCTGACCTTCGCTGTGAGCTGCCTAAGCTGGAGAAGCGTCTGCGGGCCACAGCGGAGCGAGTGAAAGCTCTGGAAGCCGCCTTGAGAGACGCCAAGGAGTCGGCCATGAGGGACCGCAAACGCTACCAACAGGAAGTGGACCGCATCAAAGAGGCTGTACGCTCCAAGAATGTCTCCAGGAGAGGACACTCTGCTCAGATAGGTGAGGAAATGTTTAACTAAACATACTGATGAGTCAGATCTAACCTGAGGGTGGCGCTAGAGGAAAGATCAGGAATAACAATGTAAAGGGTCTATCCTCTGGGGACCTTTAAGGATTTTAGTTTGTGTCCTGATGGTGGTGCTGGTTCCAGATGAGTTGATGTGATCCTCTGAGGAGAAGCCACCAGCAGTTTGATGTGTCAGATGAATCGAATAATGTTTGGAGAAGCCAACACTGACAGCTGACTTACCTGTCTCCATGTAGCCAAGCCAATCAGAGCCGGACATCAGCATCATCAGCACCCGTCCTCCTCTCCGTCCATCAGACCGGCTGTCCGAGGAGGGGGGTTGGCGTCCAGTCCACGCCATCACTCCCCCCGACAGAAACCACCTCAACAACTGCAGCAAACTCAACAACAACAACAACCCCATCAGAGCCAAAGCAAGTAAGCTACAGGTGAGTCACAACAAACTCAACAACAACAACAACAGCAGCAGTGACACAACATCAACCACAACAGAGGCCTGTCCTACCAAGTCAGTTCAACATACCCAGGATATCTTCTCGTCATCTGGCTTCACTAATGCTAACACCGCAGTCACGCTAAGCGATCACACGCCGTGGTTATCAACTCGGTAACCAACCAGGTTTTGCTAGTTCACATGAAACAGCAGAGTAAAGAGCACAGTTTAATATGCATTAATTAAAAGTTTCTTAGCTTTAATAAACCATCTGGTTGATGATGTCAGCAAGTCAACACCAAAATCTTGTTGTTCCAACTTCAGCAGGCGTTCACGTGCATTTTCAAAACTCTAAAACTTGTTTTTTCCCATGGGTCCCACAACACATGAACGCAAAATATATCTCGCTGCCCTCCCCTCTAACCATCTCGGGAAGACGTGAACCATCACCATAACACGGACAACCAAGGGTCAAACCTCAAGTTACATCGCTAACGTCAGACTCTGTTTCATAGTTCAGGCCTCAGTTCCATGGAGCCATAAATAGAATTAAAATTAGATGATTTCATGAAAATTTGAAAAATTATACCTTTTAATATAAATGTTACCTATTTATTTTAATCTGGTGAAACTTTAAAACAAAAAGTACAATAAAAAATACTTTTGGCCCCCTTGTCCCGTCCTTGATGGTTGGGAGTAATTCACCCTAGGGTCCTTTGCACCATGACCTCAAGCCAAACACCCCCCCAAAAGCTTTTTTCACCTGGGTCGAACATTGAGAGAGTTAGCGTAGCGTAGCGTTAGCCGCTGAATAGCTTAGCGCAGGGGCTAATGGACCCACGTTTATATCTCTTAAATGACCCCACTAATAATGCCCGAAATGATACCAAAGGTCTACACTAGTACAAATAGGTTATGTACTCATAAAACGATGGATTGGAAAGTTTGTAAGTACACCAGAAGTTTATGTAAATAACACTTGCCTGCTGGCTTCTGCTCTCTGTTGTTGTTGTTGTTGCAGTTAGACGAGTGCTTAGGGGCCGTCTACAAATTACAAAACCGAAAAGAGATGCAACAAAAATATTTATTAATTTAACTTTTTTTTTAAAGTAAGTGCTGTAGTATAACTAGCAGGAGACAAGTAATAACTGAGGTAAGTTTGGAGACATTACCTTATTTAATCATTAAATGAATAAATATTTTTGTTGCATCTCTTTTCGGTGTAGTAATTTGTAGACGGCCCTAAGCACTCGTCTAACTGCAGGTAGCAGCAGAGAGCAGAAGCCAGCAGGCAAGTGTTCATAAACTTCTGGTGTACTTACAAACTTTCCAATCCATCGTTTTATGAGTACATAACCTATTTGTACTACTGTAGACCTTTGGTATCATTTCGGGCATTATTAGTGGGGTAACTTACGAGATACAAATGTGGGTCCATAAGCCCCTGCGGCTAACACTACTCTACGCTAACTCGCCCAATGTTAGACCCAGGTGAAAAAGCTTCTGGGGGTTTGGCTCGAGGTCATGGTGCAAAGGACCCTAGGGTGAATTACTCCAAACCATCACTTTAAGGTTTGGAAGCTTCCTGATGCGATTATATGTTAGTATGTAATGTTGAAACCCTGAATAAACAGTTTGGTGATCCGTTTGGTTAACATCAGTCTATATAAATAAAGGTTTATCTCTTCCTTTCTTCACAGGTTGCAGACAACTCCAGATCATTTTCCTTTTCTGTGGATCTTTGAATTTCTGAACTCTCCTGCTCTCACCACTCTGCCTTTACTGGAACCAGACTCCATGTTTCCACAACTTTCCATCTTAACAACCATTCCACCTTGACAAACATTCCACCTTAACAACCATTCCACCTTAACAGCCGTTTCACCTTAACAGCCATTCCACCTTAACAGCCTTTCCACATTAATAGCCGTTTCACCTTAACAGCCATTCCACCTTAACTGCCAACAAGTGCTTTCTGTCCTCCTCTGACTCTGTCGTCAGCTCTGGTGCTCCCAGTCGGTTTGTCTGAGCGCATTAATGCAGTTTCATCTGTTATATAACAAGTTTACTAAGTTAATTCAGAGTTTCTATCTGAATGTTTGACATTAATGTAGGGTAATGTTGTCTTTCTGATCTTGGGTTAACAGACGTTGCAAAATGATCAAAGGAGTTCTAAAAGTTTGAAGTGATAGAAATTAATGTTCTGCAGGGAAATTATAAAATATTGAGTCAACATTTCAGCTTTTTAGGCCACTATTATGGCACAATCATCTTTCTGGCTGACTAACCTTTAATGTGCTGAATATAGTTGACTTTAACTTAATTTTGAGCCTAAATATGTGACTCAATTTCCAGTTATATTTAAGATGTAATAGCTAATATGTACTAATAAATAACAATCCAGTATTAAAAAGTGAAAGTCTTGACCTATTTCTCAATAAAAAGTTATAATTTGGACATTTGTTTTGTATAGTCTCTTTTCAGGATAAAATCTGACGTTTATGCTCACCTAAGTAACTCTATTCAATATTTAGTATTACTGTAGTATTTCCTGCACAGTATTTATGTATCAGCTGTACAGAGTGATTCATGTATGAAACACAGTTAGTTTATGAATTGTTGGAATCAAATTGTCTGTGCTTGAATGTTTACATCAGTTTTATTGTGAAATGTCTTAAACACTTTAGACTGATAAATGATAAAGGAAAATAAATACATGAACAGTTAGGAATGATAGAATAAAAAGAAATATCATGAAGAAGTCATATTAATGTACTACTTTGTTTTCACTTTTAGGAACATTTAAAATCTGTGAATTAAACAGTAAAACATTGATACAGAACAAAAATTGAAATTTCACAAAGGTTTTATGACAAGATATAGTTGTATTTGTTACAATAAAAAGTCACATTAAGAATAAAGAGGTAACACTTTTTAATATTATTATAATTATAACACCATTTACTATTCTTACAACATTTAGACGTAGGGACTCTAATATTTTAAAATAAGTCATGTATGATATTTTTATTGTTTAAGCCATATTTATATCTTTAAATACAATTAATACTGTAGTTGATTTAAGTTTCCCTATATCATGATTTGTTTTAAACTTTTATAATGATATTAAGTATTTTACTCTTAACATTTCATGGTGGTTTTATTTTCCTGGACTCAATGTTTTGTCACCTTGATATTGTGTTTTTTTTAATAATTCAAAGTTATTACAGAGCTGTTTTTTATAGATTTATGGATTTTTATTTTGTTGAGACAAAGGTCATTGTTTCTATCTGTGTAATATTTCTGCATTGTAAATCAGTGTTGAACTGCTGCTGCTGTAACTGGATTTATCTGAAAGCATCATCAACACAGAAGCAGTCTTCAGACCCACAGTGTCCATCTGTCTATGGACTTTATGTTCTATTAAACTAAATCATCTAATAGCATCATGGACATGTTTCTGAGAAGCACAGCGTCTTCAGACCCACAGTGTCCATCTGTCTATGGACTTTATGTTCTATTAAACTAAATCATCTAATAGCATCATGGACATGTTTCTGAGAAGCACAGCGTCTTTAGACCCACAGTGTCCATCTGTCTATGGACTTTATGTTCTATTAAACTAAATCATCTAATAGCATCATGGACATGTTTCTGAGAAGCACAGCGTCTTCAGACCCACAGTGTCCATCTGTCTATGGACTTTATGTTCTATTAAACTAAATCATCTAATAGCATCATGGACATGTTTCTGAGAAGCACAGCGTCTTTAGACCCACAGTGTCCATCTGTCTATGGACTTTATGTTCTATTAAACTAAATCATCTAATAGCATCATGGACATGTTTCTGAGAAGCACAGCGTCTTCAGACCCACAGTGTCCATCTGTCTATGGACTTTATGTTCTATTAAACTAAATCATCTAATAGCATCATGGACATGTTTCTGAGAAGCACAGCGTCTTCAGACCCACAGTGTCCATCTGTCTATGGACTTTATGTTCTGTTAAAGTGTGGTCAGTTGTTGTGTATCATGCAGTATGTTGCCTGTGTCCTGAACTCATGGTTGTAAGCAGAGGTTAGGAGCGGCTGTGAAATTGGGGATCAGAATGAAGTGTTAGCATTTGACATGATCTGAATCAAGGGTCTGAGGACAGATGTTTAGATTGTAAAGCCCCTTGAGGCAGATTTGTGATTGTTTAATTGGACTTTATGAATAAAAACATTAACATTGTCAAGTGCCAGAATGATAAGATTGAGCAGTGATACCAAATGATAAATACAAAACAAAATGAGTTTTATAAACCTACTGCTACAGAAATCAGTCACGAGTGAAACTGATATTTAGCACAAGTGAAGTTTATGAATTAGTTACGGATATTTTGGTGTATATTTATAAAAATAATAAAGGATAGTGCTAAGGAAAGGGTTACAGGTCTGTCATTGTTTTGTAATAAACTTAATTTATTTGAATCATGTCTTATGTCCAGTCTCTTTTGTGGCTTTAAATAGTAAAACAAACATTTAACTATAAAAGTGTATGATTCCTGAAATACTTTACAGGTCCTAACAGAGACAACAGTGTATATCTGTACACACTAAGATATTTTTTTTAGATTATATTTTTAATCTGCAAATGTGTGTGGGGATGTGTTTGTTCCACTCTTCAGTAGATCCACAGCCTGCAGACCAGCAGGAAGCAGTAGGGCTAGCACTGAGTGGGCCCATGGGACCGGCCTATAAACAGGTAAAACAGGGGAGCTGCTGTCTTTCTGGTTAAAAAACACTGTAATATTTACATTTCTCAACCAATTTCAATGTGTTGTTTTTATATTTCATGGTTTACGATGTATGTGTAGTAGAAAAGGTTTTGTCTCCAGCTTATTAGATAGTTATATATTACAATCGCTACTAAACACACTAAGTCTGACTGAGCATCTCACAGCGGCGAGGAAGCCCATGTGGTGTAGGCGAGAGGCGTAGCTGCACCATGGAGACTGAAAGTAGAGAGGAGAGTGCTGACCAGTAACAACCAGCTGTAACACCTCTAGAGAACAGGAGGAATCATGGGAGGATGAAGATGTGAAAAGTTGTTGCCTGAAACTTGAACAGAAGTCCCCAAACATGATGTCACATCAGAATGACAGACAATAGACACAGTAGTTAGTTAGTTAGTTAGTTAGTTAGTTAGTTAGTTACATAAAACCTGGCTGGTGTGCATGTACAGTCTATGTAAATGTCTGTGCAGCCCAGCAGTGTCCTGGTTAAAATCCCTGGTTGCTACCGCCACCTGGTGGTCTGTAGGCTGTACTGCTACTGAGGCATGGCGAGCAGAGCAGACAGACAGACAAAATGTCTGCTGCGTTGTACCTGATGAATATTGAAATATTATTCCATATATTTGGGTTTGTGTATATTTCTGGATCTCAAACAAAAGAAATCTTCAAACCAAACATTGTTTAATCCATTCTGTGAGGTAAAAGTCACTGGCATTTAAATTCAATAATGTATTTTGTATTGATGTAAATTAAAAAAATATGTTCTTCAAAATAAATTCTGTTCAGAAACTGGTCGTTTATTTTTTACAGTCCAGCCAAAACCAGGCGCTGAAGGGATTCAGTTATTCATAGCTTGGATTTGCAAATGTGAGTCTGTCAGGTGATCAGGTCCACCTCAGGACGCTTCACTTCCTGTCCAGGTTGAAGATTTCTTGGCTCTCGATGAGGATGAACTCCACAATCTGGTTCTGGTAGACCATGTTGACTGCCATGTTCCCCGTGTCCAGCTCGGGCCACATCAGCGTTGGACCAAACACGATGCCGATTCCCTGAGTGGACATCAGGTTTTTCCTGGAGAAACCCAGGACTCTGAAAAACAACAGAAGCACCAAAAACTCAAGGGAACAAGAAAACATACAGCGTTTAGGCTAACTGCACAACGGACGCCATCGCCAGTCTCCTCCAAATAAGATGTGTATCAAAGAGAACTTTTATTCATTGTGAACACCCCAACATAAATTATAAAAGATTTTATATACAAATACTAACCCTAACAACACTTTAAACTCCACCAATTAACTTTATAATGTAACATTTAAAATCTACGTGATTCATATTTGTTTCAAATATGTTTATTGTGAAACATTTTCATTCAACAATGAAGTTTGAATGGCATTTTAATGTTTCTTTAAGAATGATAATAACAAAAAACAGCAACAGACATTATACAAATAGTAACAGAAACAGTGACAGACATTATACAAATTATACACAGTATACAGTACAGGCCAAAAGTTTGGACACACCTTCTCATTCAATGTGTTTATTTATTTTCATGACTATTTACATTGTAGATTCTCACTGAAGGCATCAAAACTATGAATGAACACATATGGAATTATGTACTTAACAAAAAAGTGTGAAATAACTGAAAACATGTCTTATATTTTAGATTCTTCAAAGTAGCCACCCTTTGCTTTTTTTGATAACTCTGCAAACCCTTGGTGTTCTCTCAATGAGCTTCATGAGGTAGTCACCTGAAATGGTTTTACCTTCACAGGTGTGCCTTGTCAGGGTTCATTAGTGGAATCTGTTCCCTTGTTAATGGGGTTGGGACCATCATTTGTGTTGTGCAGAAGTCAGTTTGATACACAGCCGACAGCCCTATTGGACAACTGTTAGAATTCATATTATGGCAAGAACCAATCAGCTAAGTAAAGAGAAATGAGTGGCCATCATTACTTTAACAAATGAAGGTCAGTCAGTCCGGAAAACTTTGAATGTGTCCCCAAGTGCAGTCGCAAAAACCATCAAGCGCTACAACGAAACTGACTCACATGAGGACCGCCCCAGGAAAGGAAGACCAAGAGTCACCTCTGCTGCTGAGGATAAGTTCATCCGAGTCACCAGCCTCAGAAATCACAAGTTAACAGCAGCTCAGATTAGAGACCAGATGAATGCCACACAGAGTTCTAGCAGCAGACACATCTCTAGAACAACTGTTAAGAGGAGACTGAATCAGGCCTTCATGGTCAAGTAGCTGCTAGGAAACCACTGCTAAGGAGAGGCAACAAGCAGAAGAGATTTGTTTGGGCCAAGAAACACAAGGAATGGACATTAGACCAGTGGAGATCTGTGCTGTGGTCTGATGAGTCCACATTTGAGATCTTTGGTTCCAACCGCTGTGTCTTTGTGCGACGCAGAAAAGGTGAACGGATGGATTCTCCATGCCTGGTTCCCACCGTGAAGCATGGAGGAGGAGGTGTGATGGTGTGGGGGGGCTTTCATGCCTGGTTCCCACCGTGAAGCACGGAGGAGGAGGTGTGATGGTGTGGGGGGCTTTCATGCCTGGTTCCCACCGTGAAGCATGGAGGAGGAGGTGTGATGGTGTGGGGGCTTTCATGCCTGGTTCCCACCGTGAAGCATGGAGGAGGAGGTGTGATGGTGTGGGGGGCTTTCATGCCTGGTTCCCACCGTGAAGCACGGAGGAGGAGGTGTGATGGTGTGGGGGCTTTCATGCCTGGTTCCCACCGTGAAGCATGGAGGAGGAGGTGTGATGGTGTGGGGGGGCTTTCATGCCTGGTTCCCACCGTGAAGCACGGAGGAGGAGGTGTGATGGTGTGGGGGGCTTTCATGCCTGGTTCCCGTGAAGCACGGAGGAGGAGGTGTGATGGTGTGGGGGGCTTTCATGCCTGGTTCCCACCGTGAAGCATGGAGGAGGAAGTGTGATGGTGTGGGGGGCTTTCATGCCTGGTTCCCACCGTGAAGCATGGAGGAGGAGGTGTGATGGTGTGGGGGCTTTCATGCCTGGTTCCCACCGTGAAGGATGGAGGAGGAGGTGTGATGGTGTGGGGGGGCTTTCATGCCTGGTTCCCACCGTGAAGGATGGAGGAGGAGGTGTGATGGTGTGGGGGCTTTCATGCCTGGTTCCCACCGTGAAGCACGGAGGAGGAGGTGTGATGGTGTGGGGGGGCTTTGCTGGTGACCCTGTTGGAGATTTATTCCAAATTGAAGACATACTGAACCAGCATGGCTACCACAGCATCCTGCAGCAACATGCCATCCCATCCGGTTTGGGTTTAGTTGGACCATCATTTATTTTTCAACAGAACAATGACCCCAAACACACCTCCAGGCTGTGTAAGGGCTATTTGACCAAGAAGGAGAGTGATGGAGTGCTGCGCCAGATGACCTGGCCTCCACAGTCACTGGACCTGAACCCAATCGAGATGGTTTGGGGTGAGCTGGACCTCAGAGTGAAGACAAAAGGGCCAACAAGTGCTAACATCTC
Organism: Perca flavescens; assembly: GCF_004354835.1. Lineage (NCBI taxonomy): Eukaryota > Metazoa > Chordata > Actinopteri > Perciformes > Percidae > Perca > Perca flavescens. Next base: position 2,486,464 of record NC_041341.1, read on the forward strand.
TGGGAACTCCTTCAAGACTGTTGGAAAACCATTTCAGGGGACTACCTCTGGAAGCTCATCAAGAGAATGCCAAGAGTGTGCAAAGCAGTAATCAGAGCAAAGGGTGGCTACTTTGAGGAATCTAAAATATAAGACATGTTTTCAGTTATTTCACACTTTTTTGTTAAGTACATAATTCCATATGTGTTCATTCATAGTTTTGATGCCTTCAGTGAGAATCTACAATGTAAATAGTCATGAAAATAAAAAGGAACGCATTGAATGAGAAGGTGTGTCCAAACTTTTGGCCTGTACTGTGTGTGTGTGTGTATATATATATATATATATATATATATAAGCTTGTCCTTCAGAATGAATCTAATTCTCTCCATGTGTAGAGTGTCGCTCAGTTCTGTCAGTGCTTGAAGGAGGGCAACTCTTTCTTTTTCCAAAAAAGTAAGATAAGTCTTTTAGCGATTATAACACCATAAGCCAGAAGACGCTGTTGTGCTACTCTTAGCTTCCCTAACTCCTCAGATATACCCAGAACTATTAAAACAGGGTCAGGCTCTATCTGGACCTCCAGGATCATAGAGAGAAAATTAAATATGTCTACGTGATTAATATTTGAGGAGCAGGGTCGAGGTGGTGGCGCTCTCCCTCAGCTGTTGTCTCGTTCTGACTCATGAAAAAAAACATTAAAATAACACTGCATAAACTCCGCTACCGTGTGTTTATTTAATTATAGGTACACCATGTAGGCCTAAGAGATTGCAACAAGCCTGTATATTACTATTAGGATTATAGAAAATGCATCAAGGATGTATAAATTAAATAGGCTAAACTTCAGCTGGAGTCCGATTTACTACGGCAACACTGTTGACCACATCAGTGATCTCTTTCCATCCCGCATTCTTTCTACAGCCTTTAACACGTTTGTGCAAATGAACCGGAGATATATCAGGGCTTCAATCTCCACCTCTGAGAAGTGCTGCTTCTCAGCCGGATTACGTCTCACCAGGTCTTAAATTGTAGGGGCGAGGCCTCAAAACCCAGAATATATCGGGCGTGATATTTAAATTACGATCGTTTCCAGCCGCTGCATTTATCAATGTACGACCATTCTTACGCTCTGATTGGTGTGATACCAACGTTTCATAAATCCCACGTGAAGCCTGTTGTAAGATGATTTCTGCGCTCATATCTGCGCTGGTTTCTACATTAGGTTGATAAACGAGGGCCAATGTGTGGACAGGAGGCACAGAGAATCAAAACAGCAACACTATGATGAACAGCTGATACTTTAAGTGACTGAAAGGACCATACTGCAGGTTTTCCAGTGACTATAAGTTCTTATAACTGTGTTGTGTTTGAGGTGTGTGCAGGCGTACCTGTGCAGAGTCCTGTAGTACGAATCCAGATCAACATGCCCTGGATTTCTTTCAGTTATCATATATATATATATATATATATATATATATATAGAGTTTACAGACAGGCAGACAGACAACTCAGGGTTTCTCAATCCAGCGGCGTGCGTTCACATAAAAGAGGCGGTGTTTGCACAGCACGACCAATCGCAAACATCTACCAGAGCCGCATATTTTAAATAACAAGAGCAAATCATAATTCTACATAAATCTGAAGAACACAGACACGGTTTTACAGGGAAAACGCAATACAGTCACTGCTTCCTAAAACAGGAAGGAAAGCTGGCAAAAAAATGTATAAATAGCCGACGCTGTAGATGCGTAAATCACAACTCTTATCAATATCACTTCCTCATAAGTCGGGCACAAGATCTGAGCATAATTACACTTGTCCTTTCCATAAACTGTTGTTGCTTTAGTCTATTATTTCAGTTGCAACCCTGCCAGTGGTAAGCAATCGTGAGAGAAAATAAAATATATAAAAACATAATTCAACCGATGTGTGCATTGGCAACACACGGCTCAAGAAGCCAACAAATATGATATGCAATTCCCTCCCATTAAAATATATATATTTCAAAAAATACCCATCAGGGAATGTTAATGGGGTTGTCGGCCTCTAAATGTTTTAACTTTTATGAGCGCATCTCTCTCTCTCTCTCTCTCTCTCTCTCTCTCTCTCTCTCTGCACACTGAGCAGTAGGGGGGCCTTTTACACCAGTTGACCTCTGATCTCCAACCTAACCTGCTCCCGACCAGGTTAGGTGTTCAGCATGAGTTACCATGGCGATTGAACCCAGTAACAACTAATCGACCGTCGTGGTACAGAAAATCCTGGGTTGAACCGTAAATTAACTCGTTAACGCCAAATCCGGCTTCGTAGTCCAGGCGGCAGGCCTCAGGTGTGTTTAAGGTGTGTGCAGGCGTACCTGTGCAGGAGAGTTTAAGGTGTGTGCAGGCGTACCTGTGCAGGAGAGTTTAAGGTGTGTGCAGGCGTACCTGTGCAGGAGAGTTTAGAGTTTAAGGTGTGTGCAGGCGTACCTGTGCAGGAGAGTTTAAGGTGTGTGCAGGCGTACCTGTGCAGGAGAGTTTAAGGTGTGTGCAGGCGTACCTGTGCAGGAGAGTTTAAGGTGTGTGCAGGCGTACCTGTGCAGGAGAGTTTTTAAGGTGTGTGCAGGCGTACCTGTGCAGGAGAGTTTAAGGTGTGTGCAGGCGTACCTGTGCAGGAGAGTTTAAGGTGTGTGCAGGCGTACCTGTGCAGGTGGCTAAAGAGTAGCTTCATGGTGTCATGGTTCGGTTTGGGCAGTTCCTGGATCAGTTTTTTCACAGCCTGAATTTTGTGTTTGGATTCTTTAATCTCTGTGCAGAAAAAAACAGAGAAAAAGTTATTATTACAGTAACTAAAAAAATAACTAATCTGTAGCAAAAGTCTAAAAGCAAAAGTCTGATACTTGATATGTTTTTGTTTGGAAATTTCAGGAAGATCTGTAATAAACATATCCACTAAATGTAAACATAATCCCAGATAGGATGGGATGGATAGAGGCGTTTTATTTTGCTCCGGTTTGACTCACTGACGGCCTCCACAAAGGACTGGAAGAACCTGAAGGGAAACAGCGGCTCTGGCAGTTCACGGAAAAACATTTTGAGGGCTCCCGTGACGACATGGACATCTTCCCACTGACTGTGGTCCAGGTCCAGGTCCTCCTCTGAGGGGGAGACCAGAACCAGGCACAGGATTATTTAATAATGATAACATCTATTAAAAACCTTTATATCTGTGTACACTGATGAAAGCAACATGTTTCTTTGTCTAAATGTAGCTAATGAGCAGTGCTTAGATTACATTATTTTACATTTGTAGGCTCTGTTTTCACATTAAAATCTGAAAACTATAGTAATTACTGTAGTACTCTTTTGACCGTTAATTCTTACTTAGCACCCACAATGAAAGCATCGGTATTACACGAGTTAAAACATCACATAGGAAGTTCATCAGAGCATCACATATGTTTACCACAGAATTATAATCATTGTTCCTTACAAACTGAAATGATTCTGTCAAACTGCTTATTTTCATTCATTTAGGTTCATGCTTAAAATTATTTCATTCCTTTTGTATATGTTGTTGTATATATGAGGCAGTAATATCATTTAATGCAGGAAAATGAAGCAGAAAGTATAAATCTGAATACTGTTTAGTACTAAGGCATTTTTAGTTTTTGGCTTTTGGTTAAATGTTGATAAAGTTATATTTCTATTCAAACATATTTCCTGTAGTAAATGAGCAGAATGTAAACGTATTTGTAGACGACAGGACTGGAACAGGTTTCTGTTGAACTGACCCTGATCAACGATGAAGCGAAGTTTCTGGATTGTGGCCAGATTTCCACTGACTCTGTAGATCCCGTCAACGTCTAGACCTGAAACCACAAACACACAGTCGATGGAGAATATATGAAACTACACACTTACTGACTTCAATCAGTAGATTAAAAGGTAACATTATAATAACATTACTAATGCTTCAATAAGTCCCTTCAAATGCAGAAGCCTGTGTACTAACAAGAACTAAGAAAAGTTTCTCTTTACTGGCTTCTCCTGACCTCCAAAGCTTTAAATAGTCAGGCACCATTATATCTTAAAGAGCTTATAATTCCTTATTGCCAAACCAGTGGCAGATGCCCCCCCAGCCCTCTGTTAGTGAACATACCTCGCTTGTCAACAGCATCCAAACAGATCTGAACGAACCTCGGCACTGTGGTTCCTTCACGCTCACAGAGAGTCAACAGATGGCAGCCGAAAACTCGATCTAAGACAGAAATGATGAAAAAAATAATATTGCAAAAAGGTTGAAGGCGAAATCGTTAATGTTACAACAGGTGTAATGAATAATGTTACAAAAGTTTTGATGACTAATCATTAATGACTTAAAGCCTTGTGACCTGCCACTTAAACTATTTGTCCAAAAATTTATTTAAAAATTCTAGTGGAAATCTACCAAGAGGATTTTTAATGAAATTAAAGTGTGAAATGATGCAGCAGACATGGAATATGACATATTAAATAATCAAACTGAAGATTTAACTGACTGGAAACATCAGTGATCTTCAAAGAAGAGCTGCAGCAACATGATAGAAACAATATAATAAGTATGATACTGTCAGACTTCATGAAAGAGGAGAACTGAAACAACATGAGAGCTATTTAAGGGAACAAGTATGTTAGATGTGTCAAGAGCAAACAGAAACCTTTAATGAGGCCTTTCTCCTGCAGAGTCTTCATGGACGGCCGTCTGGTGATGAACTTCTTCAGCCGGTTCTTCACGCCGTTCTTATCGGCGCTGTCCGAGGTGCTGTGCTTCAGCTTGGAGCTGCTGAACATATCTGCCGAAAAACATTCAAACTGAAATGACTCGGTTCTCATCCAGTAGTTATGGAGCAACGTGATCATTCATTAAGAGTAGTGTTTGTGTTCATCTGACAAATTATATAATTACATATACATATATACATATATATACATATATATATATATATATATATATATATATATATATATATATATATATATATATACATATATATGCTGATATATATATATATATATATATATATACATAACATACATCCCAAAGAAAACAGAAAATCACATCATATGAATTTATATATATATATATATATATATATATCTTTAGCCCCAATCCGAACCAATTATCTACATCAAATATATATATATATATATATATATATATATAATTATATAACATTTGAGAGAAAAAAACCCAATATTAAATCCCTCCTTAAGATCTTCTGTTGTTGGTATCTACTGTCTCCAAGGGAGCTGATGGTGAAGGCAGCTGGGACCACAGTTACAAAAGAAATGGTTGGTTGTCATGGATTGAAATCCTGCAGCTCACGCAAGGTCCCCCTGTCGCCATTCACCACCTGGACAGAAGACTGGAAGAAGGTGATGTGGTCAGAAGACCAAATAGAACTTTTTGGCCTCAACTCAAGAACACTCAAAGAACACCATCCCCACTCTGGAAATGATGAGACCAAAATAGAACTTTTTGGCCTCAACTGTCTGTCTGTCTGTCTGTCTGTCTGTCTGTCTGCTGCTGACCAGGTAGGGCAGAGTTTTTCTTCTGAGAATAGCTGCCTGCTGTGACCCAAAACAACCCTAGGAGAGCCTTGAACCAACACAGCTTCTATAAGCTCTGCAGAGTCTGTAGTCTGGTAATAATCTTCTGTGTTTGTCTACAGCTGTCAGATAACTAATATATGGTAATAATGGGTTTGGGTGAGGAATTTTTGACTGATGGGCGTCCTGTGTTGTTGGTATCTACGGGTTGCTCTACTGTCTGTCTGTTGGTGCTGGGTGAGGAGGACCCGTATCCAGGGAGGGAGCTGTGTCTGGGCAGGTACTCCGTGCTGTTGGACCTCCGTAGAGGAAGTTTAGTCTAAAAAGACAAAGAGTTACTCTTATTTTACTAATAATCTGAAGAAGATCGGGGTAGTAATCACCATTGTCTCAGATATAGTTTTATATCACAGCATAATGAAGATATTTGAGGTTTAGACGTTTCCAGACAAAACTAAACATTTTAAGTTTGGACTCTCAGAAACTGGTATGGACATTTTGTAAATGATTATTCCATAAACAGACAATACATTGATTGATGTTCAAAGGAATAGCCAGTTTAAATGGTAACAAGTTCTTACTGAAGAGTCAACGGTCTTTCTGATGGCGTCGTACCATTTACTGGCGATGGAGTAACTGTCAGCCTGAAGGAGGTACTCACTTCCTGTATTCGTTGTGATCTGGAACGGATGAAAATCATAAGTTAAATCAGGCATCAAGGGGAAATAGGGTTTGTAATGGGATAAAATATATATTTAATTTTAATGAAAATATAAACAGAAATAAAATGTAAGTCTTTAATGTCATAATTTGCTTTCTCCTGGTGTCTTCCAGTCAGAAAATCATTCTCTGGTCACTTACATCTCTAAATTGAATTTGCCCAAAATAAAAAAAAATTCTGTGAGTTCAGCACTTTAATATGTGACTCATCCAAGTTTTAGACAAAAAGCAGCTTCAGTGCAATAACATAAATGCATCCCATGAGCCTTCACTCTGAGCCCAGGTTCATGTGAGGTCCCCAGGTTTACACACCGGACACGCCATGCGAGCGACAGGTCCGTGTTGCTCCCATGGTAACAGCTCAGAGCTTATACACTGCCGGCGTGAGACGCGTGTCTCAGCCGCGTGGCGTGTCCGGTTATATTTGGGCTCCCATGGTAACAGCTCAGAGCTTATACACTGCCGGCGTGAGCTGCGCGGCGTGTCCGGTTATATTTGGGCTCCCATGGTAACAGCTCAGAGCTTATACACTGCCGGCGTGAGCTGCGTGGCGTGTCCGGTTATATTTGGGCTCCCATGGTAACAGCTCAGAGCTTACACACTGCCGGCGTGAGCTGCGTGGCGTGTCCGGTTATATTTGGGCTCCCATGGTAACAGCTCAGAGCTTACACACTGCCGGCGTGAGACGCGCGTCTCAGCCGCGTGGCGTGTCCGGTTATATTTGGGCTCCCATGGTAACAGCTCAGAGCTTATACACTGCCGGCGTGAGACGCGCGTCTCAGGTGGGGCGTGTTGGAAGCGTTTCCAGGCAAAATAGAATAGGAAAATATGTTTACATGTCATTTAGACACAAATACATATTAATAAATGACATGTTGATGTTTGAAAGCCTCTAGGGTTTGATATAAATGCAGATAGGCTTATATGAATGTAATGTTTTTTAATCGATTTTTTTTAATATTGCACCTGTTAATACAGAAGGAAATATTCTGTAGTCTATTTTGCCGTCAATACTGCTGACGTTGTCTTTGCTGTAATCAAATCAGTATAGATTTATGTTTAACATGGTATTTCATTTTATCAATGGGAACCATCCATGTGTCCAGACCAGGCTAGCAGCAGCAGCGCCGCGTCAGACACCTTTCTGGTGGGTAAAGACGCCACGCCTGCAGCGTGTCACCGGCCTTAGTTACCTGGAAGACGTTTTTCCTGCTGGACTTCTCCGTCGTCCACTCGATAACCGCTCCACACAGCTGAACTACATCTGGCTTACTGCCTGGTTTCTAAACACATGGGTCAGAGGTCAAATATACAATTGGATTGGATTTTTTATTTATCCTGAACAATCAATAATAGGTTGTGGAAGTGAAAACAAAACAAAAAACACAGCTAAAAACACAAACAGACAAAATGATACAATAACTGCTGTCAAGTGCTTCCAATAGGCTTCAGTGAGGTTCCTCTACCTCTGGACTCAGTTTGTGTTTCATCTTTCTCAAAGTGCTCCAGCTGATAACCAGCTGCTCTTTTCAGATCTCTACACACGGTTAAATGGGAGTTACATCTGGACTCAGTGTTGGCCATTTACTGTTAACATTGCTTTTTAATGTTTATTTTGAACATGTCCTGCTGGCGTAGAAGCTTTGTGACACATTAGTAATCTCCCGATGATGTCATGATGCAACCCACAGACTCCAGGCACCCAGAGGAGGCAGCCAACCATCCCCAAAACATCACTCAATCTTCTCCATGTTTCACTGTTGCTTCAGTGCTATTTTTGAATAGCACTTTTGAATTTTCAAAGCTTCATGTTTTGCCTGTAAACAGAGTTTATAAAATGTACCACAAAGCTCTAATTTTGTCTTTAATGTCTCTGGAGATTTGTAGTCTTGAGATTGTCATTGTGAGATTTGGCTACTATCTGCTGACTGACTTTCTCAGACAACTCTTTGTTTTATTCCCTCGATGCTCAGTGTGACACTAAACAGCAGAATGAGTTCTCTGCTCCATTTCACCAGACCAAAAAGACATGAAGTAGAGATAACCACAAGATGAAGTAGATGCTTTAGAAATAAATTAGATACAGTATTTTAATACCAGACTAGTTTCTTGTTGTCTGTCCTTATAGATCAGCAGCTTTTCTGAGGTCAGTACGCTCCACATCACAGTCCAGTTCTTCCTTTGCTTCTTCCCACTCTCAGAGATTTTAGCCACATTAAGGTGTTCTCCTTTCAGTTCCATCTGGACACACACACACACACACACACACACAATAAACATTGCATTAGGTGGTTTTAACTATTCGGTTTCCTCAACTTTGATGACAACCACTTTGACTTAGCTGCACAATATTTTTGTGATTTTCTAATGATGTTGGTGTCCGGATGTTTTTGTGTGATATGAAAGTTTAAAAAACAAACAAAAAAAAACCACAATTCTTTTGATAAAGAGTAGAAGACAGTTGTTTTTGGAGGCGGGAGTTTATATTAAATGTGGGAGGGGATGTGCAGCTGCCTAAGAGATTGTGATACACAAACTGTTAGCAGTTCCATAAAAACAAAAACAAAACTTTATCCAATTTCTTTTTTTAAATCGATTTTCTTTTTTTCTTCCTGAAAATCGTTTGAAAAAAGTTGATTTTTATGGGGAACAAGTAGAATAATGTGTGAACTGGATTTGCATAAAGTCTTTGGGACTCACCAGTGGTTCAGAAAAGGCAGCTCCACCTGCGGCGAGGACATTGTGCTGAGACTGATTCCTGCGGTGCCGAGATATCTACGGACAGAAAGAACCGGTTTCAGACTGAACTGCACCACTAGGATGAAGAGTATTAGGTGCACTTACAGGCTTCGGAGGGAGGTCGGACTCCTGCAGCACCATGGACTTGGACTGACTGAGGCGCTCTCCGCTGCTCTGGGAACTCTTAATTCGCATCTGCACGGCTCCCTGCAGCGCTGCGCTGCGCTGCGGAGGCAAGATCAACGGCGGCTGCTTCCCAGAACTCTGGAGGTTCGTGATTCTGTGGACGAACAAATGCAAACAAGTCAATGTGGAGCTGAGGAGGTGGCCATGGTTTGGACCCAGCTGCAGGGAGAGATCATAAGCACAGTGTCAGGTGAGTTCATGACACAGCTGGTCATTGGTGACTAATTACACTTTCCCTTTATATGCTGTAGCTCCACAACCACAGACAGATAGACCAGCAGACACACAGACAGACAGACAGAGACAGAGAAACAGAAACACAGACAGACAGACTTACAGAGACAGGCAGACAGACACACAGTCAGACAGACAGACAGACAGACACTGACTTACAGAGACAGGCAGACAGACACACAGTCAGACAGACAGACAGACAGACACTGACTTACAGAGACAGGCAGACAGACACACAGTCAGACAGACAGACAGACAGACAGACAGAGACAGACAGACACACATAGACAGAGACAGACAGACAGACAGACAGATGCACAGAAACACCGACAGACAGAGAAACAGAAAGAGACAGACTTACAGAGACAGGCAGACAGACAGACATACACACATAGACAGAGACAGACAGACAGACGCACAGAAACACAGAAAGACAGAGAAACAGAAAGAGACAGACAGACAGACACACAGACAGAGACAGACAGACAGACACACAGAGACAGAGACAGACAGACAGACACACAGAGACACAGACACACAGACACACAGCCAGTCAGACAGAGGTGCATGTTTAGAAAGTCTGTAGATTTAAATATCCACAGCTACCGCCTACTCAGCTCTCATATACGTCGGTGGAGAAATGTTATATACATATGTGTTGGTGGAGAGATGTAAAGTAAAGTTAAATTTTCATACTTCAGAAGTTTTTGCACAATTGGTTTTGAAAAGTGTGCTCTAAACATTAATATGAAAACATTTATCCCTATCCCACTAAACTGACTTCAAATGTGTATTTCTGTTGCTCAGAAAACAACCTGCAGGAACCAAATTAACTGATGAAAAAAATCACTCAAAAGATCACTTACTGACAAAATGTTTGTTCTTTTATTAGTTTTAATTTTGTTCTGTGGGTGAACATTCAGTTGAAGTCAGATCCAGAGAAGCCTGAGGACATTTTCCTGTTTGGGTTCCTGTTTGCAGCTGTGATTGCTTCACTGTTGTTACGCAACATTTCTTCTGCTGTCAGTCAACAACAAGGAAAACCTCAGCTAATAAGAGACTACAAGTCACAAAAGACGTGAGCTCCCAAATAATAAAGTGTGGTTTATGTTGAGGGTCGGTAGGGCCCCAGACCATCAGGGCCCCAAAGGCCCCATTTTCTCTGTGTGGGAATACATTTTACAGATTTGTTTGAGGACAGGTCCTGCAGTTTGACTCAAGGCCCTTTCCAGGCATGGAATGAGTATCATGAGTTTGTTAAAGTGTGTGTGGTGTCTGTTGGTAAATGTCGGTTTAGTATTAATTCAGAGTGACAGATGCCCTCGGACTTCCCCTCCTTTCCACATCACCTAACTGCATCACCCATCTCCACTTTCCTCTGCTCTGCAGTTTTCTGTCTGCATCTCAGCTCACATACATATTTATTACCAATTCATCAAAGTTGCCATGTTGTTCCGTGCCGTTGCTACTGAACCACCGGAACCGTTACCTGACCCTGCCTGTCTGCCTATACTTGTAACAATATCATGGGACAAATCCTGTTTGCTTTGGCTGCTTTGGGTCTTATCCTGTTAACAGATTTTAAAGTTTGAAAAAAGTCTTAATTAATGACAGCAACTCTCCTCTTCTCCCAATGCATCCACTGATGCTTTTTTATCAGTTTCATCATCTAATGGAGAATGTTGCTTCTGTTTTATAATATCTACCAGACACCAAATGGTATGTAACCTAATTCAGTTCCAAAAGCTTACCTCTATCTCCTGAACCTGCAGTGTGAGTTTATGCCACAGATAGATAGATAGATAGATAGATAGATAGATAGATAGATAGATAGATAGATAGATAGACTTTATTGATCCCAAAGTGTTACAGCAGCAAGTTACAAGGACAGCACACATACAGACAATACAAGAAATATATTGGAAATAATAAGTAAATGTAATGGAGCTGTGCTTCAGTTCTGTGGGTTAATACATTTTTACTAACTTACTGTGAGATAAGACAGTTTACAACAGTGCAGCTGCTGTCATCACATCTCTTAAACCCTGCTGAGCTAACGCAATGACAACTACAGCTGCAGTAACAGGAAATACTGAAACCCTCCATACGGAAGCTGGAACTTCAGACATTATCATCACCTCCTCACATTGTGTGAACAATGTGAACTTTTAAGTTGTTATCTATCTGGAGGACGTGGGTTAAGCTTTGCGTTATGACATTTGTCTGAAAAACACACAAGTGCAAACAATCAGCTATCAAGAAAAGTTCACGCTGTTTGTATTTCATCCCTCATAAATCAATCAAGACTTTAGGCCTACGGGTGAGTAAATCCAACTAACCAAGGTTTTTAGCCAGTAGTGATAAAAGTAGGAGAAACATGCATGTGGACAACAACACAAAGATGACAAAACCAAAAGTCAAAAATCATGACAAACCTGACAGATGATTTAATGCGTTCTTACCTTGTATCCGCCATATCTGTGTGTCACTGATCAAAAAAGAAGAGGCACAGAGTTGAGGCCCGACTGTTAGAGGAAGTATGATTCATCACGTGGTTATTTCAAACCAGCCGTCTCAGACACTACAACTGCTGCAACCACTCCATTTCCTGAAGAAAAAAAAATCTAACCTCACTCTCATGAGACCAGACGTGAGCAGTTTGCCACTTCTGTCCAAACATCTGCAGAGAGGGAGCACACTGTTTTTATTAATTACTGGATAAATAAAGTCACTGGCAGATAATAGCCACCAACTCTGCAGCTCTACAGAGCTTTTGTTGCATGTTTACTGTCTGGTTCAGTATCTGTGTTTCAGGCAGCTGTTCAACAAACAAGCTTTAATGTGGTAAAAGATTGTGATCAAGATGCACACTTTGCAGGAAATTGAACAATGTAAAAATAACTTGTCACTGCTCTCTGGTGGACACACGTAACATAAATTGTTTTTATATCTCGACTGAGCCCTATAGGCCTTATTTCATGCACTTTGCAATGCATAAAACAATTTAGTTCTAGGTTCAGAGCTGCCCACAGATAAACATTTTTTGCCGTTTTCACTTATTTATTTTACATAAATGTTTAAAGGACGCTCCTCAGTGTATCTTTTAGCACTGTTAGCTTTATACTAGGACTACATCACCTCAACATTAACTTTTGTTAAAGTCTGCTTAGCTCTATGTTAGTCTTATATAGTGTTATATTATCTCCAGGTAACTCCATTTTAGGCCTATTTTAGCTCTACGTTGCTCTGGCTCTGACTTAAACTGTAAACTGTGCTCATGGTGAAAAGCAAAAGAGCTAAACTAACTACCAATTAAAACAATAAAGGTGTGAGATGTGCCGACCCCAAAACTTACAGAAGAGTGAGGGAGCTGTCAATCAAGCCCAGTGTAGACGTGACCAACAATCAGTGGAAATAAGTGAAAACAGTTTTTCATGCAGTTTAACATGACACTGGACACACAAACAGAGACTATTTAGTCCATGTCGCTTCCTAGTGACAGAAAACTGGAAGTATATATAAATGAATGAATTAAATCTTTATTTTGACTAAAATACATATTATACACACACAAAATGTATAAACAAATAAACAATAAAATGTATTGTGGCCAAATGGCCCCTGAATTGTTACCATGCCAGGTACATGCCTTCAAAGGTCTCCCATTGTGTTTGGCAAAACAATCACATAGCCAATGCTACGTTTCCACGTGGCCAGCTATTTTCATAAACGGACATTTCAACCTCTCCGTTTTCAAAAATAACATCGTGCACAGCTGTCAGGTTTCAGAAAAGTGTTAGTTTACACGTACCCATGTATATATAGGCCGTCAATGCAGCCAAGAGCACCACCTGTAGGTGGCAGTGTAACAAGAAGCTCAAGCCCACGTTAGCCAATCAGAATCCAGAAAATAGCAACAACAGCAACGAATCACTTCCTCTTTCTCTCTCTCGCATGCCTAAACCTCCGTTTGTCTCAGTTTACGTGTAAACAAAGATTTCAAAAATCTCCCCTCTGGCCGGAGTTTTTAGAAAGACTCGGTTTCAGAGGAGAATTCTCTGTTTGCGTGTAAACGAAGGGTACAAACGAAGGGAAATGTCTCAGTTTGTAAAAATAACCATGTACGTGTAAACAGGGTCCAAGAATCAAGCCTACAACAAGGCACGGCTGGCAACCACTAATCACCACCTCCAGCTGCCTCTCATTTGCCCTCGTTAGGCCAGGACAAAAGGAGCCACACCAACCAAGGCAGGTTAGTCTGTGTTTGCCACCCAAGCTAACCACTGCGCTGTTTCCTGCACCCAGAAAGCCCGTTAACCAAGCCAAGGATGACTGGAGCTGAATGACTCTTCAATCTCCACTGGAACGCAAGGTCTCCTGTCCCCTCCTTGCCCAACTTCACCGGTGAGCTCTTCTACTGCACCTTGCCTACCCAGCAGAATTCCCCAAAACCTACCCCAACCCTGCACGCTAGCCACACCACAAGGGAGCTACACCGCTGCACTCTTTATTTTGTTGTACAAAGAAAAATAAAGCACCCACATTAGTGGGTATTCACTGCAATTTGATTCTGGTCCATTCTTGTCACACCACTATATACATACATACATACCAGGTCATACCCTGTCACAGTCAAACAAGATAAATCAAACCCAGCATTTTAAGTAGGCTAATACAAAAATACTACTCCAATTCATGTCCTACTTTATCTAAATATTAGGATAAGAAAGAAATAAAAACAAGCAGCAGCAGTAACATTAATGTAACTTTCATCACTTTTGTACTTTTCATAAATGATTGTTTTGTGCATTTTTTTTTTAAATTGCAAAATGTTAACACTTTGTTTATCAATTCTTCAGACTATTCCACAAAAGCACCCCACAAATACACATACTTGTAGGCTTTGTCCAAGCATACGGTGTTTAAAATTTAAAACTCCTCTTAAGTTAGGGGATAAGGGATGAAGTCTGATGTCAGTAGGGGTACCAATGGCAGTTCAGAGTGCCAATATTAAAATCCTACACATTTAAGTTAAGGATTTGAGATGTATAAATACCCCTCTGTGTAAACATACTACTCTGTGACACACCGTAAACCGCACATGTTATTCAGGGCAATGTTTAGGTGATGAGAGCCCTCTTGTGGTCAGAACTTGCGTTACCGACAACTTTGTGGATACGGACACCAGCTAACGTAGGATAAGGGATGAAGTCGGATGTAGGTTGACATCACCATCAAGAACTGGTACCCACTCCCCTTTAATATCCTCTGCATTTGACCTGCTCCAAGGTGCCAAGATATTTACCAAGTTGGATCTCAGACATACTAAACACTAAAGGAGATGAGTGGAAGACTGCATTTACCACCCCCAGTGGGCATTACAAATATCTGGTTATGCCTTTTGGCCTTGCTAAAGCCCCTGCTGTTTTCCAGGCCCTGGTGAAGGATGGGTTGAGGGAGATGCTCAATGGATTTGTTTTTTTGTGTATCTGGACATATCCTTATTTTCTCCCCAGATCTTGACTCACACGTCCACCACGGCTCCTCGACAACCGGCTGTTTGTCAAAAGTTGAGAAGTGTGAGTTTCAGGCCCCGACTGGTAAATAGTAAGGGTTGGATCAATAAATTAGTTGAGGTCTGAAAAATAATTTTAGAAAATAAGTTGAAGCTAAATGCCAATTCGAAAAGAATAAGTTTGAAATACAAACTAATTCTAAGGTAAGTTGTAAACCAAAATAGGGTGGGGAAAGGCTAGATTCTGTTGCATCGTCGACCTGACCACCTAAGCCAGATCAGGGGATGGATTTAGGTGGTAAAAGTTTGGAAGGATTCAATTGAACCGAATTACAGTTTTTTTCCGATTGCTAAACAGTGGGCACAACTGTGCAAAACGCTAACCCGTCTGCACAGCAGCAGTTCATGTGGACCAAACTCTAGTTTGTTTTTCATTGCTTGAACACAGTTTTCTAAACTCTACACACTTATCCCATGACTTTAACCACAACGTGCACAACACTGTAGATTTACAGCACTTTGTTCAAATGCTAACACACTGCTGTCAAAACTGTTAACCACACATTCAAAACAGAATAGATTCCAGTCTGGTGCCTATCAAACACTGCTGATTGCAATTTTAGCTGAAAGCCTAAACATAGGGCAGAAAGTGACAAGCTCCTTCCAACACTTGGATCTCTGAAGCAGCACATCTTGAAAGTCCATGTCCAAACAAGAGTATGGGGACTTAGCCTGTACTGACACGTGTCAGTGCAGCAGCCAGTGCCAGAACGATGACTATTCCCAAGCTGTGATGTGTGAAAGCGATGATTATGATAATGTCTAGAAGCTGTCTAATTAAAAAGGTTGCTTAATCATACTGTGGTCTAAATGTGCATGTCGATAGTTCCAGAACATCCACGTTTTACATTAGCTCATTTTAAACTCGTCCAATAAAAGGAACTCCGAGTTATCTGACAAACTGCTTGTGATGTGTAGTTTTTTTTTTTTTACCCATATTGTGGATGTATTCCAATGGGATTATAAAAAAACATGATTTTTGAGGAACATGGAATATTAAATGCAAAATACTTTTCATTACAATGATATTGCAAGAAAACAACCACACCGGGTCATTTTTGACGCACTTATGCATCTATGGGTTAATGTGGTTCGGTCTTGTAGCTTTGAAACTAGCACCATTGGATTCCCTAACCCTGAAAATGTGGGTTTAGCAGTTAAAATCAACTTTCCAGCTTATTCAGAAGCCGAGATATAACAAATTAAAGTTTTACGGCGGCCATTTTAAAAAATTCTAAGTGGCCGCCACATAGACATCTGGGCAAATGCAAATTTTCTGACTCCTTATACAATAACCTTTCCAAAAATGTATAGTTTAAAAAATCCCCAAAAAATTCCCACAAAAATATATAGTGAACCTGACTATAAATTAGAACTCAAATTGTGTTTATAATGTAAGATACAAAAGTCATATGTTGGACATTTAAAGACTTATTTACTTTTATTTATGTAGTGGAGTAGAAAGTATAGATAATTGCTGCAAAATGTAACAAAGTAAAAAGTCAAACGTATGCACTATTGATTGTACTTAAGTACAGTAATGAAGTATTTGTACTACGTTGCATTCCACCATTGTTTATAAGTGGGATTTGTCAGGCGGGGGTAGTACTACTGCCTTAATAAAGTCTATCCATTAGACAGCACTCAAAGCAAACTCACTTTTACAGCTACAGTAGTTCACCTGTTTCTCAATATTTCCTTCTTCCAAAACAGCCAGGAGTAGTTTTCTTTAAAACTAAATTATGACTGGTGCAATAACTGCATGCCAAATTAATCAGAGCACACCAGGCCAAAAGCCTCCTAAGTTAACATGTTGCAAAGGCTAGTAGTAGTAGTAGTAAAAGCCTCCTAAGTGGACATGTTGCAAAGGCTAGTAGTAGTAAAAGCCTCCTAAGTTAACATGTTGCAAAGGCTAGTAGTAGTAAAAGCCTCCAACGTTAACATGGTGCAAAGGCTAGTAGTAGTAAAAGCCTCCAACGTTAACATGGTGCAAAGGCTAGTAGTAGTAAAAGCCTCCTAAGTGGACATGTTGCAAAGGCTAGTAGTAGTAGTAAAAGCCTCCTAAGTGAACATGTTGCAAAGGCTAGTAGTAGTTAAAGCCTCCTAAGTTAACATGTTGCAAAGGCTAGTAGTAGTTAAAGCCTCCTAAGTTAACATGTTGCAAAGGCTAGTAGTAGTAAAAAGCCTCCTAAGTTAACATGTTGCAAAAGCTATTTTTAAATGAAGTCTGATGCAGTAAAGCCACATAAAAACACCATAAATAATTCACTTCCAGCTAACTTCACAGAGAACAACGAGGGCAGAACAGCATCACTGATCTGTTTTAACTGAATTCTCTGTTTGGCTCAGATGGAAACACGGATCTGCATCATGTTACCATGGCGATCGCTACCGAGGCTGTTTTTAACTGGTAGCTAGTGATAACAAGATCTTCATCTGTTCCACTGACTTCACCAGATAGTACTCAACAGATAGTACTTCTGCTGTTATCACAGACATGAACGCACCACAGATACCTGACTATCCACTATTGATGTGAGAGTTTATACTGTCAAGAACAGAGGAGGCATATGAGTCAATGTCTGTGTGGGAGTCATGGGTGGCTTGAGATGCGAGCACTCTCCAGTCAGTATTTTCAAAACGCTGCTGAAGTGCAGAGTCGGCTCCCTCAGGCCACACTTTAGCTGAATCTCATTTCTCATCTTACCCCTTACCCTTACCCCTACCCCTTTGTCTTACCCTAGCCCTTGTCCCTCGAAACCAAGTGGTAAGGGGTAGGGGTGAAAACATACCCCTATGAAATGAGACGCCACTTGGTTACATCATCATACATACTTAGGTCTGTTTGCAATACATATTTCTATAGACACTGCATGGTGTGTTGTATATCTGTTTCAGTTATCACTGTTTTGAATGCCATTGATGTTCAGAAACACTGTCTTTGTTAACAAATATAAACATAACAGGCAAAAACATTATATAAAATATTTTATATTACAGAAGCATTATCAACTATTAGAACCATAACTTGTCACACACACATACAAAGGCACTCAAATGTATAAAACTAAAAAAGACATACAAGACCACAAACAAACAAACTACAGCTATTCTGAAATTCCAGACAGTCTGATGCCTGTTGGCCAGTAACCTTTCCCTCTAGACCCCAGTCTGATGCCTGTTGGCCAGTAACCTTTCCCTCCAGACCCCAGTCTGATGCCTGTTGGCCAGTAACCTTTCCCTCTAGACCCCAGTCTGATGCCTGTTGGCCAGTAACCTAGACCACAGTTGATGCCTGTTGGCCAGTAACCTTTCCCTCTAGACCCCAGTCTGATGCCTGTTGGCCAGTAACCTTTCCCTCTAGACCACAGTCTAGATGCAATAATAGTCACATTAATAATGGAACAGGGACTGGATGTAGCGGGGAGCTGCAGGGTTCAGCAGGAAGCTGCATGACATTGCAGGGCACCGCTGAGCTTGGCAGGGAGTGCAGCAGGACCACAGCGACAGCTGGAACCAGGATCTTGGTGCCAACGTTCTCCAAGGAAATACGCTGGGGGAAAAAACATAAGGACTCCGGGGAGTAAACTCCCCAGAAGCTAGGATTAGTAACAACCATTTCTGGGATGGGATACACACAAATAGTAATAGTAATAGTAATAGAAAGGGAGAGGAGAGAGCAGCTCAGTGTGTCAAAGGAAGGAAGGAAGTCCCCCGGCAGTCTAGAACTATGACAGCGTAACTATAACAGCGTAACTAAGAGAGACAGGTCATAAGGAGAGGTAGCTTTTTCGGGCTTAGAACTCTCCCCCTGCCGGATCGGGCTTGGCTGGCCTGCCTCCCTCTACTTTGTTATGTATTATTAATCTAACAATTATGAAGAGAAGCAGTTGGGCCAGTTAGGTGAACACTGCAACTCCTCACTCCCTAACTATAAGCTTTATCAAATAGAAGAGTTTTAAGTTCATTCTTGAAAGCGATTACAGTTTCTGCCCCTCGAACCCAGATCAGGAGCTGGTTCCATAGGAGAGGAGCCTGATAACTGAAGGCTCTGGCTCCCATTCTATTTTTAGAGACTCTAGGTACCACCAGTAACTCTGCATTCTGGGAGCGCAGTGCTCTAGTGGGACAATAGGGTATTAGGAGCTCTTCTAGATATGATGGTGCTAGACAATTTAGAGCTTTGTAGGTCAAGAGAAGGATTTTAAACTCAATCCTGGATTCAACAGGGAGCCAGTGCAGAGAGGCTAGTACAGGAGAAATATGATCTCTTTTCTTAGTTCTTGTGAGAACACGCGCTGCAGCATTCTGGATCAGCTGGAGAGTCTTAAGGGACTTATTTGAGCAACCAGACAGTAGGGAATTACAATAGTCCAGCCTGGACGTAAAACCTGCATGGACTAGTTTTTAAGTGTCGTTTTGAGACAGGATATTCCTAATTTTGGCAATGTTACGAAGATGAAAAAAGGCTGTTCTTGAGGTTTGTTTTAGATTGGCATTAAAGGATATATCCTGATCAAAAATAACTCCTAAATTTCTGACAGTAGTGCTGGAGGCCAGGGCAATACCATCCAGAGTAGCTATGTCTTTAAATAATGAGGTTCTGAGGTGTTTAGGTCCCAGTACAATAACTTCAGTTTTGTTAGAGTTAAACATCAGAAAATTATAGGTCATCCAGGATTTTATATCTTTAATGCACGCTTGAAATTTAGTTTAGCTGACTGGTTTCGTCTGGTTTGATTGACAAGTATAATTGGGTGTCATCCGCATAACAGTGAAAGTTAATTGAGTGTTTCCTAATAATATTGCCTAGAGGAAGCATATATAAGGGGAATAGAATTGGTCCAAGCACTGAGCCTTGTGGAATGCCATGCATAACCCTCGCGTACTTGGAGGATTTATCATTAACATTAACAAATTGAGATCGATCAGAGAAATAGGACTTAAACCAGCTTAGAGCAATTCCTTTAATGCCAACTAAGTGTTCCAGTCTCTGTAACAGGATGGTATGGTCAATAGTGTCAAATGCAGCACTAAGATCTAGTAAAACAAGAAGAAGTCCTTTGTCTGCAGCAGTTAGAACGTCGTTAGTAATTTTCACCAGTGCCGTCTCTGTGCTATGATGCTTTCTAAATCCTGATTGAAAATCATCAAATAAACTATTGCTATGTAGAAAATCACATAACTGATTAGCAACCACCTTCTCAAGGATCTTGGATAGAAAGGGAAGGTTAGATATAGGTCTATAGTTTGCTAAGACCTCAGGATCGAGGGTGGGTTTTTTCAGAAGAGGTTTTATCACAGCTACTTTAAATGAATGCGGTACATAACCGGTAAATAAGGACATATTGATCATATCTAGTAGTGAAGTGTTTACCACGGGTAACGCTTCTTTAAGTAGCCTCGTTGGGATGGGGTCTAAGAAACCGGTAGAAGGCTTAGCTGAAGATATCTTTAACATTAATTGTTGAAGGTCTATAGGATAAAAGCAGTCTAAGTATATGTTGAGACTAGTCGTTATTTCTAGCGACTCTGCGTTTAAAGGTGAACCGTTAGAAGTTGAGGGCAAAAGGTGACGGATTTTATCTCTAATTGTTGTAATTTTATCATTAAAGAAGCTCATGAAGTCATCACTACTCAGAGCTAGAGGAATAGATGGCTCAGTTGAGCTGTGGCTATCTGTCAGCCTGGCTACAGTGCTGAAAAGAAACCTTGGGTTGTTCTTGTTTTCTTCTATTAGTGATGAGTAATAGTCTGATCTGGCCTTTCTTAGGGCCTTCCTATAGGTTTTGAGACTTTCTTGCCAATCCAAACGGGATTCTTCCACTTTTGTGGAACGCCACTTACATTCGAGGTTTCGCGAGATTTGTTTTAATTTGCGAGTTTGGGAGTTATACCAAGGTGCTAATTTACTTTGCTTCATCATCTTCTTTTTCAGGGGAGCAACAGAGTCTAAGGTCGTCCGTAGGCAAGTCGTAGCACCGTCTACAAATGTATCAATTTGAGAGGGACTGAGGTTAACATAGAGGTCCTCTGTTATGTTAAAGAGGTGATACAGTATTATGCTCATTTTCAGGTTCATAATTGTATTTAGAGGTTGTACCAGAATAGGTTTACATGGTTTCATTTTCAAAAAGCATCATATTTTTGTTGTACTGCACATTGCTGCATCTGCTGTTTTACTCTATTTCAACAGAGACTGTTGAGCTCTCTGTTTTAGCTACAGAGTGAAGCATCTTACCGCTATCCCATCTTTGATTTGAATCACACATGCGCAGTACCTAGGTAAGGACAACTAGCCACTTAGATGCAGAGTAGGGCGGGCCCTGATAGCATGATAGTGTGATCCAAAACAAACTATACGATCTAGCATCTATTTACCGGTAACCATGGCTTCAGCTCAGCCATACATGTTCGAACCAGAGTCTGATCCCGAAACAGAACCCGAACCAGCTTCACAACTTAGACTGGAGCAAGATGTTTCAGAGTGGTAAGTTAATTAAGCATTTCAGTTTGAATTCTGCACTGTCTCTATTACAACTTTATGTCCTTTGACTGTCTGGAGGGGATCTAACGTTTTTTTATTTTATATTTAGGTGTACTTGTGGAAATTGCTCGACCATGTCCACTGAAGTTGAAAACATCTGTTGCCAAGAAATACAAATGGTAATTATAATATATTAGAACGTATACAACAGCCATGCAAAGTGGATATGATTTTGACTAACCTTCCTCTTGTAAAATACTACAAAATGTGTTGTAAGGTTTACTTTTACCGTTGTGTAAAAATGTATCATCATGTCACATCACCTCCTGGATGTAATTATTTGTAATCAATTATATTATAGGAGCCAATCATTTCTATGATCTTTGACAACACCATTTGTTTTATACATACAAGGTTAACAAATAAATGTAGCTTCACCAATCAGTATCTCCATTTTGCAGTAATGTTGCCTCCTCAGGTAATATTTATTCTAAATGAGTTACTTATTTTTATTATTAGGTTGTTACACAAATGCAACAGGTTCCTGTCCCACCTACCTGCATGGTTTACCATCCAGACTTGGAGCCAACCTGTTTGAACCACTACACTCTGCGGAACATCTACACTATATACAGAGCAGACTATGGACCTTTGAGGTGTCGAACAGAAAAAGAGTACGTTTTTAAAACATGTAATTAACTCTCCCATAAAATTATTTTTATTTTACCAATAAACCAAAGACCTAATCACAATTACAATGTCTTTATTTTTATCAAATGTTGAAACGCTTATATAAATAGAACAATCTTAATATACATAATAGGAAAAAAATACAAATATACACTATAAATAAGAGTGATGTTCACTATTGTCCAATCCTGTCTATACAGGCGCTACAGGCACCTTGCCTATCTTGGCTTTGTCAACTGGTGCTGGGGCTACTTGAGAAGGACTGTTAGGGTGGTAATCCCGTCAGGCGTTGTACCGGATACGCCTGCAGTTTCTTGATCCGGGTGCATAGTATGTGCGGTTCCGACTGTCCCTTGAACAAAGCGGGACAGATGGCGGGCAACCACTTCCTCCTTTGAGGGTCTCTCATGTTCCGATGCCAGGTCCTTGGGGATGGGGATCAGTTTCAGCACCTCAACAAATGGCGTTGGGTCGTCAAACACCTCCTCGAAAACCAGCCTCATAAGTTCTTCCACATATTCTGTGAATTAATGCATATAAATAATCACTGAAGTGCTTAAGAAGAGCGTTCTTCTCAGACGCCACCTTATTTCTACATATTTATTTTTTAGCCTTAACTATTTATTTGTTACGTTTACAATACAATTGTATACACACACACACACACACACACACACACACACACATATACATATATACATATATATATATATATATATATATATATATATATATACATATATATACATATATATATACACATATATATATATATATATATATATATATATATATATATATATATATACATATATATATATATATATATATATATATATATATATATATATATATATATATATATATACACATATATATATATACATACATATATATATATATATATATATACATACATATATACATATATATACACACATATAAATATATATATATATATACACACAAATATATATATATATATATATATATATATATATATACACACAAATATATATATATATATATATATATATATATATATATATATATATATATATATATATACACACACACAAGTTTCACTATTTGTAATTACAAAAGATGTTTTTCTAAAGTTAACACTACTTGTAAATATTCAATGTGTCTCTATTGATGTTACATTATTTGTTATATAAATAAAAGTAGTTTAAAACTTACTGTATGTAGGGTCTGTTTTTACTGGCCTCGCAGTCACCTCCCCCTTCCTGGACTTGGGAAACACAACCTTGAATACTGGTTGTCCTGCAGATGTTGTGGCTTGCTCGCGGTCTGCATTTTCATTGTAGTGCATGGCTGCAAGGTACAACCTACAAAAATACAATTGCAAACTGAAGTGACACAACAATTTTGATATTTTGTATACAGTATATAAGCCATTGGGCAGTAGCTGTGGTGTATAATGTTACTGAATGTATTCGTTGTATCACCTGCAAAGCATGCCCATGAAAGGGAAAACCACATTCTTGGGTGTGAAGCGAAGGATCAAACTGTGGAAAGCCTCCAGGGATGATGTTTGGTAGTGGTGGCTCAACTTCTCCACATCTTTGACAACTCTCTTATTGAGCAGGATTTTTTTTTCCACTTTGTAGAGCGCCATTGACCCTTAAATAAAATTAGAAAACATTTTATTAAAATTGCAGCCCATTAACACAGTAAATACAGCAATAATATTTCATTATAAAGGGCATTTGGGGTGAAATTGTTTTTGTTATTAATATTATAAGCAAAAAAGGTTTTGCATTTTAAATTTAATTCTTTTAATCACATTTTGTTTACATACCTGGTTGAAACCATTTACTTGGATCCCTTGACACTCGATCAGGATGTTGGCACTGTGGGAAAAGAGGGTTTTCATGCAAGTGCACGTTCTGGATGTGGTTGACAATCGACATCCACTTGGCTACCTTCTCTGGCCCTGATGTTGACGATGTTGCACTCCAGTAGACATGGCTTTTGATGCTACGCAGCCACTTCTTCAACACCCCGCAGTCCTTGTTTTGCGCAACTTTGTCAAGTTTCTTTGACAAACCTTGCAGAAAGTACATATGCAATAAATTGATATTCCGGACATTCTTTGATGAATAACTAAACACAATGTATGTTAATGAGCCACACTGACATAAACAAAGATGAAGACGTACCTTTCTCAAAGTGCCACACATCATAGAAGTGGGTGATGCTGCGCTCCCTCAGATACTTCTGGATCTGTGGATGACGGTCGGTGACAATGTAGTCCACCACCAAACCGTTTGAATCCAGTAGATCGAGGCAGCGTTTAAGGCCCTCCTTCTCCATGTGGTAACTACCACCTACTTCATTGCTCTGGTGGTGGGACAAAAATGCATAGATATAAATGTGAGACATTGAAAGCTATACAGAATCATCTATCATCATGTTGCAAGGCAAAAAAATAAATAAATATGGGACCCACCTGAACAAGCTGAAGGTCAATAATGCGGTTACTGTCTAGGTGCATGAGTGTGTAGCTCCCATACTTTGCTGAGTGCCCTGAAGATTATATAACAAAGACCATGTCAAGGCTTTGTTTAAGTACCATGCTTTTAAGAACAGACTTTTGGGACTTTTGTCTTACCTGGGGAGTCAGCTCGCATATCTCCACTGACTCCAATCTTTCCTCCATGTTGTAACTTTTGAAAAAGATGTTGCTGATCCGTCTTCCATTTGTGGATTATGGCTGGCTCCAGAAAACTCCTAGCATGCCTCCTGAAGGTGTCATACTGGAAAATCTGAAGATTCATGGCCTTGCATATCTGTGAAAACATGTAAAATTGGTACGTTTGTGACAACAGTACAGTGATTGCCATTTCATATTAAATAGTTATAGCAATACCTTTTCCAGTTGGATGAAGGATGAACCGGTAAAATATGTTGCCGCTGACAGGTGTAGGTTGCCGACGGGGGTACTTCCTACAACAGGCTGACTCTGCCACTGTCTTGAATAGTTGCAGTGTGGGCAGAGCTGTGTGAATGACACATACGTTCCCATTTTTCGGAGCTGAACGTCACACTGCCTCTTGCATACAGGACAGCTTTGAAAAAGCTCCCTTAAGCAACTTTCAAAAACAATGTACTTATCATCCTTATAAGTAGACACTGGCTCAGACCTTAAAAAAAACAGAAAGAATACATTCTTGCTTTAGCTTTCCTACCAAGTTTAACGTTTCTGCTGATAAGTCATACTGAAATGTAATACAAATATCGAACTTACGACATGGCAGATTCGTCCGTTAGAACAGAGTCACCAGGGATATATGTTGAGTCTTGTGGCTCAGCCTGCAACTCTGTTGAGGTGTTTCCCTCTTCCTCCTCCTCCTCCTCCAACTCAAGACGAGGTCTCTTGCGAGGTCTGTAATCTTGGGGTCTTATTGGTGTTGAAGACATCGGGGTGAATTCTGGGGAGCTTGAAATGGTCTCAGTGTAAACACTAACACAGGGCACCATTGCCTGGGTGCCTAAGAAAAAAAGGAAAAACGTAAATAATATTTTTCTTTACAATAATGAAATGAAATCCTCATGTTTATTATATATTGGGTTTTCAGCAGAGTAAGGCATTTACAGGTACTGCATGTGAACTAAAAATACAAAAACATGTGATGTTTTTGTTATTTACCTTTGCTTCTCATGGAAGCCCTCAGCGTACCCATGGATAGCTGTGTGCCGACTGTTCTCATTTTTGGAGCACTGGACTGTATGCCCACTGACATATTTTGTGGTGGTTCGGTCTGGCACCCTATGTCATGGAATGTAGTGGAAAGGTGTGGGGTTTCGAGGTGCTGCTGTGATGTACTCTGTAATAAGACAGTTATCAGATGAAAAGAGTCAGTATCTGTAACGCTAACGTTCTTATCCCTTGTGAAATCAGGAGACAGCACAAGTAGCATATAAACAAATTAACACACCACATGACATCCTTTTGCTAGTCAAAGCCCCGGTTGTGTAAGTAGGGAGCAAATATACTGTTGGTTATGGACAACGGTCTCCACGTAACAAAAGCAACTTAAACGCACGTGTCGTTTACCACTTTAAAGAACGTTAGCCAACACTACCAAATTAGCTGAGACATACAGTGGTTTCGGCGCCCTTACCAATCAACCTGTAAAGTAGCATTAACGTTCTAAACATACCTTCACGTGCACACTTGTACACTGTTCTACATATTTTGACTGAAAAGCGATAGCCGATTTTAATGCAGTGTTACGTAATTGTGTTCAAAAGCTTTGAACAAAACGGTTTGAACACAAAACGTTAGCACTAGCTAGCTAAAAAGTTAGCTTCTGCTAACTTTGTAACGAGGCTACATTTCACTGCCACCGTAACAGCAGCTGGTAAAAGTTACTCATAAATGCACATCCACACAACAGCAATATTTCACATCTTTAAATACACAACCCATCGCCATATTTAAAAAAATAATCTGTTAAAAATGAGCTAAACAATTTCACACCGGATATAACATTAGCTACAGCTTTAGCTAGCTGTAGTTTAGCTACAACCTGCCCACTTCAACAGCCCACTTGAACACTTGGTAAAGGTTTATAAAATATAGCTAGCGTACTTACAGGTTGTGGTTCTGAATCTCCAGGATGGCCAGACAGAGTCGGAACTGCACTGTCTTTCAGAATTAAACGGTTTGAAAATCCTGAATTGAACTGTTGCAGGTTCAGGAAGCAGTCCTCCGTAAAATGGACAGAACACAACATAAGGTTGGGGTTGTAGTCCTGGGGAATAGTGCAAAAACAAATTTTAACCACCGACTCTTAAATTCATTGTGTTTTGGAAGACGAAAAAGAGGAAATTTCCCCGTGCACTGACGAATACAGCGTCTCCTGGACATGACCGAGACTCTCAACTCTCCAGCCGCTCTGGGTCTAACAAACTTGAATTAGTGGTGGTGGTGGGGGGGAGGGGAGCTTAGCAGCTAGGCGAGCTTTATAACTTCTGTTACGAGCTGACGTCAGCTCGTCACGGAAGAAAAGGCTTCACTACAATAGAGCTGTTGGGAGCAGTTTGTGAACAGTGTTTTCTGCTGGAGATGGAAACTACCTTTGGGGTGGACTTTGGGCTTTTTCACTTTTTAAACCTATTACATGCCCAAAAAACATATACAACACAGTTAAGGAAAGGGAAAAAGCCAAAAAGCATAATATCACCTCTTTAAGGCATGACATAGAGTCGAATGCTGTTGGAATATCTTCTTTAAATTTAGCTATAGCACTGTCAGATAGGCATCTGGTGTAGAAGCTTTTATCTAATTTAATATAGTCAGGTAGTAAGAATTGAAAGGGATTAAAGAATGATCTGATAATACCCGAATTCTCATGGAAATATTATTAAATCCTCAATTTCAATACCATATACCAGCACAAGGTCGAGGTTGTGGTTAAAACAGTGCGTCGCCTTGTGCACACTCTGACTGAAACCGATTGAATCCAGTAATGAGTTGAAAGCAGTACTAAGGCTATCGTTGTCAATGTCCACATGGATATTAAAATCACCTACAATAAGTACTTGGTCTGATTTAAGGACTAAACATGATATAAACTCTGAGAATTCAGATAAAAATTCAGAATACGGACCTGGAGCCCTGTAAATAACAACAAATATAATTGGCTGTAATGTTTTCCATTTTGGATGTTGAAGATTAAGAACAAGACTTTCAAAGGAGTTATAATTTAATTTAGGTTTAGGAGTAATTAACAGGCTTGCATCAAAGATGGCTGCAACTCCCCCTCCTCGGCCTGAGCCTCTAGGAATTTGAGTATTAATATGACTGGGAGGAGTGGCTTCATTTAGACTAATATATTCTTCATGGCCCAGCCAGGTTTCAGTAAGACAAAATAAATCAATTTTATTATCTGATATCAACTCGTTAACCAATACTGCTTTAGAAGACAGAGATCTAATATTTAATAGTCCACATCTAATTTTCCTATTTTGTTCTATCGTTGCAGTCGTTTTAATTCCAATTAGGTTGTTAAGTATAGCGCATCTTTTGTTTACCTTTGATTTAACCGATCTGAGTCGGGGGACAGACACCGTGCTTATTAGACTATGAGTGGGTGACTGCTCCAACGGAAGCACAGGGGGGCGCGTAGTACTGCACCCCTGATTACTAATATCAAACTTGGGTTGTCATGGTTTATGTCTGATAAACTCGGTCAGATGTTTTGATATGAGAGCGGCTCCGTCCCAGGTGGGATGAATGCCGTCTCTCCATCGACCAGGCTTTCCCCAGAACGCCCCCCAGTTATTCACATAGCCCACATCATTAGCTGGGCACCCCCCCGACAACCAGCGGTGGAAGGATGACGTACAGCTGTACATTTCATCAATGGTCAGGTTTGGCAGGGGTCCAGAGAAAACTACTGAGTCCGACATTGTCTTTGCGTATGCACAAAGTGACTCAACATTCAATTTAGTGATCTCTGATTTACGACCATTACCCCCTACGTGAAGTATGATCTTACTGTATTTACGCTTCTTTTTAGCCAGCAGCTCTAGATGGGTTTCTATATCGCTGCTCTGGCCACATATGACCGTAGGTACTGTAGCCGCCGGGGCCGCCGGCTTCACATATCTCAGTATAGAGCTCCCAATAACCAGAGCCGGCTTCACATATCGCAGTATAGAGCTCCCAATAACCAAAGCTGGCTTCACATATCGCAGTATAGAGCTCCCAATAACCAGAGCTGGCTTCACATATCGCAGTATAGAGCCCCCAATAACCAGAGCTGGCTTCACATATCGCAGTATAGAGCTCCCAATAACCAGAGCTGGCTTCACATATCGCAGTATAGAGCTCCCAATAACCAGAGCTGGCTTCACATATCGCAGTATAGAGCTCCCAATAACCAGAGCTGGCTTCACATATCGCAGTATAGAGCTCCCAATAACCAGAGCTGGCTTCACATATCGCAGTATAGAGCTCCCAATAACCAGAGCTGGCTTCTCATATCGCAGTATAGAGCTCCCAATAACCAAAGCTGGCTTCACATATCGCAGTATAGAGCTCCCAATAACCAGAGCTGGCTTCTCATATCGCAGTATAGAGCTCCCAATAACCAAAGCTGGCTTCACATATCGCAGTATAGAGCTCCCAATAACCAGAGCTGGCTTCTCATATCGCAGTATAGAGCTCCCAATAACCAGAGCTGGCTTCACATATCGCAGTATAGAGCTCCCAATAACCAGAGCTGGCTTCACATATCGCAGTATAGAGCTCCCAATAACCAGAGCTGGCTTCTCATATCGCAGTATACAGCTCCCAATAACCAAAGCTGGCTTCACATATCGCAGTATAGAGCTCCCAATAACCAGAGCTGGCTTCTCATATCGCAGTATAGAGCTCCCAATAACCAGAGCTGGCTTCTCATATCGCAGTATAGAGCTCCCAATAACCAGAGCCGGCTTCACATATCGCAGAGTATAGAGCTCCCAATAACCAGAGCTGGCTTCACATATCGCAGTATAGAGCTCCCAATAACCAGAGCCGGCTTCACATATCGCAGTATAGAGCTCCCAATAACCAGAGCTGGCTTCACATATCGCAGTATAGAGCTCCCAATAACCAGAGCCGGCTTCACATATCGCAGTATAGAGCTCCCAATAACCAGAGCCGGCTTCACATATCGCAGTATAGAGCTCCCAATAACCAGAGCTGGCTTCTCATATCGCAGTATAGAGCTCCCAATAACCAAAGCTGGCTTCACATATCGCAGTATAGAGCTCCCAATAACCAGAGCTGGCTTCTCATATCGCAGTATAGAGCTCCCAATAACCAGAGCTGGCTTCTCAGCAGGTGTATCACTGAGTAGGGAGAACCTGTTAGAGAGGCGAAGACGCTCCGGTTTAGAGCGACCGTCATCATGTGCAGTCCCTGGTCTAGATCTAACGCTACGCTTCCCTCGGACAGTCACCCACTCGCCCGGCTGCTCGGGGTCTGACGGGGGACAGCTAGCAGAAGTTAAAGAAGCTACAGAAGCTATTAAGCTATTAAGTTATATGATGTTTGGATGTTTAGACTTTAGGTTAGAAGACCCTTTCAGATGTGCCGTGGTACTTGTGAAACTGTTTTCTCTGCATTTGCAAATGTAAATAAATGCTCAAAGACCAAACTTTGGTTTAATTCTCAAACAGTCTTTTATTCATTTTCATTCTTATCATTGATACAACTATGCTTTAATCTGCTGCTTAAAGGAAAACTTCCACCACAGTACATGAACAGGAATGAATTACAAATGATTACTGCTCGTTTTCAGCCCGAAAGTGGATCAGCTGCTGGGTTTCCTCCGGTGTCCCTGTGTGATACAGGACGGTATATGTAAAGCATGTGTCTCAAAAGCAAGTAGTGTTATGCACTGATATCAAACGAAATTCTCTGCTAATGGAGTTTAGTTAACACTGTATACATGCATGGAGTCCATTCAAGGCAGAGAAATGTGGGACTGTTGTGCAAATCAGCAATGTAACGTTAGCGTTAGACCCTCTGCGGCGATGTTTCCGTGTCCGTCTGAAGAGCCCTCCAGATGGAGCGTTGTTCTTCGGATGTGCCGTTGTTTTAGCGATCTCTGGAAGTATG
This sequence comes from Perca flavescens, assembly GCF_004354835.1. Lineage (NCBI taxonomy): Eukaryota > Metazoa > Chordata > Actinopteri > Perciformes > Percidae > Perca > Perca flavescens. The sequence goes on from NC_041341.1 coordinate 2,517,288, forward strand.
CTAATAACGGCGTCAGAGTTGCAGGAGCCGATGTCCAAAAGTTCCTTTCGGGAGTACGATATGTACGCTAAGCTGAGATAAACAAGCCTATTACTACTAATTTGCAGAATCTGGAGAGACACAGGGCGTCATGAAGCTGCGTCTGCGCCGCCATCTAGCGGCTTCCTACAAACCATCTGCCATTTATTTACTTATTTATATCAATACATTCCACATCTTTCAAACATTATTGGTGTTATTCAACTTTTCAAGGACATTCATACTAATTAAACCCATTCCCACTTTTTGAACCATTCTCACTGCTTCACCTTCTTACGAGAATCAAGCATTAGAATCAGCCTTTCAACATACAGCATTCACACCGCAATTTCTTCAGAAATTTCATTCTCTAGTTATTATTATTATTATTATTATTATTAAATAGTGTTATGGTGATTTTTTTGTTTTCTGTTTTGTGTAAAGCCCTTTGTGACTGTTGGTAAAAGAAACTAATTTTATTTATTTATTTACTTAATATTAAAAAGAGACAGGTAAAGGTAAGTTCTGTTTAAATGAACTCATTAAATACCTAATATAATAAATATTGTTATTAAACATTATTTAAATGTTTTATTAACATTATTAGGATTAGGAATCGTTTTGAATTCCTTTTCATTAAACTTTGCCTCTCCTGTAAATCTCCCCGCCCCCTCTGGGCTTCCGTAGGGTTACCTTTATATAGCCCCGCCCCTCCCTGCTCCGGTAACTTTAGTCCACATCCGCCGTTAAACAAGCAACTGAGGAGGAGGAGGTGCTCCGGTAACTTCAGAGCCGCGAAGCTTAGCTGCCATCCTGCAGCGGGTCATTGTCCCGCCCTAAATTACCGTTTTTTCGAACCAAAGTGAATCTGGACCTGGACCTGTGGACAAATTAACGGAGATATGTCAGTGTTACCGTGGAGACAGAAATGGAGACATTTCGGGTGAGTTTTCTGTGTTTGTGTCGACTTCAGAGGGAGTGTGTTTTCACTGTTTTCACTGCCGAGTGAACAGGTGATTTCAATCAGCAGTCATTAATTTAGAGTTCCTCTACAGAAAGGAGAAACTGGTCCTCCTCCATGTGAACTTCACTTACTAATACTTTATTAGGGTATATATTTAATTTTGTTATGAATAATTTAGACTTTATTTTTAAATTTGTATGGTCTATTCTGATTGGCTGTTGGCTTTTTTTAATATAATGATGCAAGGTGTTTTCGGTGACATACCCCCTTTATAGCCGTTAAAGGTGTGTGTGTGTGTGTGTGTGTGTGTGTGTGTGTAATTTTAAATTTTTATGGCCTATTCTGATTGGCTTTTGGCTTTTTTTAATATAATGATGCAAGGTGTTTTCGGTGACGGGTGTGTAATTCTTAAATTTGTATGGCCTATTCTGATTGGCTGTTGGCTTTTTTTTAAATGTAATGATGCAAGGTGTGTGTGTGTGTGTGTGTGTGTGTGTGTGTGTAAATCAGTTTATTACCTCATTTTTACTGAGATAACAGCTTGTATCAGCTGTGTTCTATTTGTGTATTGAATGTGTTTGTTGTTGAATCCCACAGGAGGAGTTCCAGAAGAAGATGAACACTAAACCTGTCTGATAGAAGTTCACCAGACAGCAGGATGTCCTTCTTTAATCCCTTCATAAGGTAAGAAGACCTCAGCTGCTCAGTAATGCTGCTCATATTTCTGGTTATTAATGACATCAGCTGCTCAGTAATGCTGCTCATATTTCTGGTTATTAATGACATCAGCTGCTCAGTAATGCTGCTCATATTTCTGGTTATTAAAGACATCAGCTGCTCAGTAATGCTGCTCATATTTCTGGTTATTAATGACATCAGCTGCTCAGTAATGCTGCTCATATTTCTGGTTATTAAAGACATCAGCTGCTCAGTAATGCTGCTCATATTTCTGGTTATTAATGACATCAGCTGCTCAGTAATGCTGCTCATATTTCTGGTTATTAATGACATCAGCTGCTCAGTAATGCTGCTCATATTTCTGGTTATTAATGACATCAGCTGCTCAGTAATGCTGCTCATATTTCTGGTTATTAAAGACATCAGCTGCTCAGTAATGCTGCTCATATTTCTGGTTATTAATGACATCAGCTGCTCAGTAATGCTGCTCATATTTCTGGTTATTAATGACATCAGCTGCTCAGTAATGCTGCTCATATTTCTGGTTATTAATGACCTCAGCTGCTCAGTAATGCTGCTCATATTTCTGGTTATTAATGACATCAGCTGCTCAGTAATGCTGCTCATATTTCTGGTTATTAATGACATCAGCTGCTCAGTAATGCTGCTCATATTTCTGGTTATTAATGACATCAGCTGCTCAGTAATGCTGCTCATATTTCTGGTTATTAATGACATCAGCTGCTCAGTAATGCTGCTCATATTTCTGGTTATTAATGACATCAGCTGCTCAGTAATGCTGCTCATATTTCTGGTTATTAAAGACATCAGCTGCTCAGTAATGCTGCTCATATTTCTGGTTATTAATGACATCAGCTGCTCAGTAATGCTGCTCATATTTCTGGTTATTAATGACATCAGCTGCTCAGTAATGCTGCTCATATTTCTGGTTATTAAAGACATCAGCTGCTCAGTAATGCTGCTCATATTTCTGGTTATTAATGACATCAGCTGCTCAGTAATGCTGCTCATATTTCTGGTTATTAATGACATCAGCTGCTCAGTAATGCTGCTCATATTTCTGGTTATTAAAGACATCAGCTGCTCAGTAATGCTGCTCATATTTCTGGTTATTAAAGACATCAGCTGCTCAGTAATGCTGCTCATATTTCTGGTTATTAAAACCAAACGTGAAACCATATCTGAGCATGTCCCATCTTGTTTGTAATTTCAGGTAGATCTACAAAAGTAAGTTTTTATTTTCTTTAAACGTCTTTTGTTTTCTGAGTTGGCCGCCGTGCCATCTATCTATCTATCTATCTATCTATCTATCTATCTATCTATCTATCTATCTATCTATCTCACCCACTCAATCTCACTTTTTCTCACTCCCTCTCTTTCTCACTCTCGCTGTCCCTTTCTCTCTCTCTCTCCCCACCTCTCTCTATATATCTCCAGCTCTCGCTCTATCTCTCGATCTCTCTATATATTTCTCTATACCTCTATCTCTACCTCTCTTTCTATACCTCTCTGTCTCTCCCAACCTCTCTCTCTCTCTCTCTCTCTCTCTCTCTCTCTCTCTCTCTCTCTCTCTCTCTCTCTCTCTCGGCTGCTGTGTTACATTAACACATACAGTATTTTGGATGTTACATCTCTACATTGCACTCTTTCTACTTCAGACTGACAACTGTTGCTCATTCCAGCAGAAGCTGTAGTTCTCTTTCCTCTAAAAACATGATCTCTCTTATTTTATTCTGTGTTGTGTTTTTGGCCTCCGTGCCTTCCTATCTTTAATTATCTCTCATGGCCGCTGTGTCATCATTACTATCATCTATCTGTTTATCAGCTTGGTTCTATAATTTTTTTTTTCAGGTAGATCTACTAAAGAAAAGTACACATACATACAAAAAGTATTTGTGTTCTTGGCCGCCGTGCCACAACTATCACTCTGTGTGTTTCATGGCTGCTTGTTATTATTTTAGATGAAAATGTTGTAATCATTTACTGTAAAATAAATCGCTCCCCTTCTTTGCACTGATCAAATGCAAAAAGTCTGGGTCTGCCGAGGTTTCTTCCTAAAAGGGAGTTTTTCCTCGCCACTGTCGCAACAGCCACTGCTAATGTTTGCTCTTGGGGGAATTACTGGAATTGTTTGGGTTTTGTAAATTATAGTTTGGTCTAGACCTACTCTATCTGTAAAGTGTCTCGAGATAACTCTTATGATTTGATACTATAAATAAAAAATGTAATTAATCGAAGTTTACAGCAAAAATTTTTTAACATTATCTAAGGTGCTAAAGCTTATGACTGATGGTAACTACTGATTTTGTTTAGATGTTGCAAATTGTAATTATATAAGTGATTATTGGTCTGATTCTCGAATCAAAATGCTTTTTATTGGTTGTTGGCATCTGTCCCTTTACATATACATATAACAAAAGGGTTAGGGTTAAGTAATGTAGTCTGATGTCGGTAGGGGTACCAATGGCTGTTCAGAGTGCCAACAGGGCATCCCTATATATTATGGTTTTCACTAGAGGTGTGAATCTTCACTGATCTCCCGATTCGATTACGATTATCATTTCAGCGATTGGATTCGATGCATCACGATGCGTCAAATGTTTCTATTAAAGCCATGTATTATTATATTTAATTCATAGCTTTTCAAGCTTCAGAAACCAAACATTCTGCAGTGCTCTAATACTAAATAACTTGGATACATAAAACTCTACAGCACTGAGCACATGGCACCTCCTGAATGGCAAAACATACCAGAATATGTAAACAGAAATGTTGTTAGGCCTACATTACATTATAAACAGAAATAATCGATTATGAGCCTTGTGATTATTGATGCAACATCGTTCATGTCCACGATTTGATGCATTGATTATTTGATTAATTTCAACACCTAGTTTTCACTTTGTATATACACCCCTGTGTGTGCACTAGGGCTGGGCAATATGGTTGAAAACTGTATGACGATATAAGTTTTTCATATCGGTCGATATCGATAATTATTATTTTTTATGACCTATTTAAAATAAGGACCAGGAGAAAAATATATTAAATTTAAACATTTTTATTTTGAACTTAACCCTGCTCTGATTATAATCCCCTCAGTTATAAAATCAGAAATGTCAACACAACCATGGAAAACACTCAAATAATTAAAATGTAAACAGGTCTAAAATCACAATGAACACTTAACAATTATCTCTTAACATTAAGATGCAAAATTAAAGAATAAGTAAGAAATGCTTAATAAAGTGTCATAAAATAGTGCAAAGTGTTAAATATAAGAAACCTGAGAAGGAACTATTTTCTGCAGTTTAGTGCTAGGTTGGTAACCTGGCTTCTGGACAGTGCTCAGCACGTCTGCCTCCGTTATGTCTTTGTAGCTTTTAGTAAGGCGCTGATGCAGAGTACCTCTCCATGGTGGTCTGCTGCTTGTAGCGTTTAGTAAGGCGCTGATGCAGAGTACCTCTCCATGGTGGTCTGCTGCTTGTAGTGTTTAGTAAGGCGCTGATGCAGAGTACCTCTCCATGGTGGTCTGCTGCTTGTAGTGTTTAGTAAGGTGCTGATGCAGAGTACCTCTCCATGGTGGTCTGCTGCTTGTAGTGTTTAGTAAGGTGCTGATGCAGAGTACCTCTCCATGGTGGTCTGCTGCTTGTAGCGTTTAGTAGGCGCTGATGCAGAGTACCTCTCCATGGTGGTCTGCTGCTTGTAGCGTTTAGTAAGGCGCTGATGCAGAGTACCTCTCCATGGTGGTCTGCTGCTTGTAGTGTTTAGTAAGGCGCTGATGCAGAGTACCTCTCCATGGTGGTCTGATGCTTGTAGTGTTTAGTAAGGTGCTGATGCAGAGTACCTCTCCATGGTGGTCTGCTGCTTGTAGTGTTTAGTAAGGTGCTGATGCAGAGTACCTCTCCATGGTGGTCTGCTGCTTGTAGTGTTTAGTAAGGTGCTGATGCAGAGTACCTCTCCATGGTGGTCTGCTGCTTGTAGTGTTTAGTAAGGTGCTGATGCAGAGTACCTCTCCATGGTGGTCTGCTGCTTGTAGTGTTTTACTTTTCCTGTTTTATCAACGATTTCCTCGCTCGCTGCGGCACTCACTTTCCACTTCACGCCGGTTCTGTTATTGAAGAACACGAGACAGCGATGTGGCGCAACCAAACATGATACTGTTACATGATTGGCTGTTACAGTGTCACTCCCCACGTTGCTAGGTTGCCAGAGAGTGAGGGCCTTTGTTCATGCAACCAAACTTGATTCACAACCTCTGGTTTCTTCTGATGAAGAAAAACAAGTTATCGAACGTTTTATCGACCGCATTTTCTATTGATATTGATTATGTGTCTATCGCGATACATATCGTTATCGTTTTATCGCCCAGCCCTAGTGTGCACATAATACTCTGTGGCAGTGCAACATTTTTTAACATTTTTTTTGGCATATTCTGATAGCGGAGATAATGACAAACACAGGAATGTATAATACTTAATGTTTAATTGCTGAGAAATAAGCAGTTACAAAATAATGCTAGCGCAAAGCATGGTGTGAAATGGGGCATCTTTTGTGCTGTATCTTTTAGATTGGAAGGCTGTAGGTAGGGCTGAACAATTTTTGAAAAACTTTGATTTATTTTTCTCCCAAATATTGCGATTACAATTTAATATGCGATTATTTTTTAAGCTCTTTTTCTGTATTATTCAACAAAGACGAACAATAAATCATTTTATAGATTAGATGGATTAAACAAATGGTTTCCTGGAGGCCAGGCCTGGATGTGATGATGAAATTAGGTGATGCATGAGTTTATATGAATGACATCTTGTATTTAACTACTTCAATCACAGTAGTATACTGAGCACTGACCAAGCCTGGTGGAAACATTCATAAGAAAGTCAGAAACTCATCACACAAACTAAAGTGCAGATTGCAGAAATATAAAAACAAATGTGCCTTTACCACACTAAGTAGCATTTACATTATTTATTTACTGTAATAAAATGTAAACATGTGGATTGCACTTTTTAAACACTCTTTGGACTTTACTATACAGTTAAATAAGTAAAAATATAGTATACAACGGTGTATTTTTTAAATTTTTTTACAGCGCACACAGAGGAGCTGCCTCCACTAGGGATGGGCATGATTAATCGACGAGCGATAATTGATTATGAATTTTGTTGATCACGTTAATTTGTTATCGATTAAATTAATGCTGGTTGTGTAGTGTGAGTCTTGAAGCAATGAAATTAATTTCACAGTGTGGCAGCAATTAAACATTTGACCAGCTGGGGCAATATTTAACTCCATACTCAGTTACCTGGCTGCGAGTTTCTGTTTTGATTTCAAAAGTAATCATGAAGAGGACACAGCCAAGTGTGGCGTGGGACCATTTTAGAGGTTAAAAAACCTTAGTTCACTGCAGTCTCTGAGATACCGTGTTAAAGTACAACACGGCCACGACTCAAATGATGTAGCCGACCACTAAACAAAGAGCACCCGACCCTGGTTAATGTCTGTGGCGGCCGCGGTGCACCCTGCTCTCAACTAGGGCGGCAGCTATTGATTATTTTAGTAATAGCGAATTCTACCGATTATTCCATCGATTATTCGAGTAATCGGATAAGAAATACTTAGTAAACAGCAATAGTAAATATTTATTGCTGTTTACTAAAAAAGTGTATTTGTCTTTTGTATACAAAAGACAGGTTTCCTCTTTTAGAAAAAGCAAAAAAATTGTATTGCCAAATTCCAAGACCCTTAGAAAATACATTACAATAGTACATTTTTGGTGGCCCAAATGTTAATTTTTCACCCCCTTCCCCTTCATGCCTCTGGCTCTTTGCACTGGATATGCAGAAGAGCTGTTCACTGACCAGAGGGTGAATGTGACGGTACAAAGCTAACAGCAGGTCCATGTAACTACACTGCTCTGGGGGACACACTTTCAGAAGCCTAATACCCTAATACACAGTGAGGAGAGAGAATAAAAAATGCAGGGCATGTCCTCACCGGCATGATGACATCATTCACATGCATATTAAGTGGCCTTGCTGGGGGCTGGGATGGGTAAAACATGTCTATTAGCAGAGTAGCATGCTGGAGGCTAGTTGTGTAAAACATGTCTATTAGCAGAGTAGCGTGCTGGAGGCTAGTTGTGTAAAACATGTCTATTAGCAGAGTAGCATGCTGGAGGCTAGTTGTGTAAACCGCTCGGTGGATGAGAGCAGCAGCGTTAGCTACCTTGTGTCCATCCGCTCCGTGGATGACTACACTGGATGTTTTCTACAGAGGTGAGGTTGGGATCATTTTACGCTGCAAACTTGCTGCTAGCAAGTTTGCAGCGTAAAATGATCCCAACCTTTCTGTTTTCTCTCAACTGTCTCTTATATTAGACCCTCGCTATTTTTGTCTTCCTTCGTAATCTGGGCCGTCAGTCTTGTGTCCAGAAGCGCCAACCTCTTGTGCGCTAGTAATAATCCTCCTTGCGGAAACACAGTGATTCTTATAACTTTAACTACATTGATTTAACAAATCTTCGAGGCAAAAAATTTTGCTTCGAGGATTTTTTGTAATCAAATTATTTGATCAATCGTTTCAGCCCTGGTCTCAAACTAGCATAAACTTGGCGTTAGCATGGAGGAGCTGCAATGCACAACGAGCAGAGAAAATTACCCAAGGGATCTGCAAGTTCATTGAGATGGATATTGGAACCAACATATCACATTTCCTCACGACGTACCTTCACTCGACTGGTAGAAACTCACTAAGAAGAACGCAGTAAGGTTCCCCGGGCTGGCCCAGTTAGCGCGGAGGTACCTGTGCATCCCGGCAACGCGGCTGTTTTGGGCAGCTGGACTGACGGTCACCAGGTAGCGGTCACTTCTGACCCCAGATCATATCAACATGCTTATCTTTCTCAACACACATCAGTAGACTGGTGCAGAAGTTGTGAGTTAGCCTACTGGTTATTTTTTATTAGGCTTTGTCCGTGCCTTGGATAGTTTTGAGTTACATTTTGACAAAACCTGTCAGATCTGAGTAATATGTTTTTGGTTAAGTTGTTATTTAACATGATTCTTTTATTTATTATTTTAGTTAGTAGTTAGTAAGTTTAATCGATAGTCGATCGTTAGTTCTCCCGACGATCGACTAAGAAATGTAATTGAATGCCCATCCCTAGCCTCCAGCCCCTCACCCTCATGAACTTGCGTGCCGTGTGCATGACAGCATCAGCGTTGCACTTGCTCAGAGAGGCTATCGTTATGTTATTAGCAGGGCTGTCCCTAACGATTATTTTTTTAAACTATTACTCTAGCGATAATTTTTTCGATTAGTTGGCTAATCTAACGATTAATTTTTCAATTAGCGATTATTTTCCCATTGCTCAATTAACAATTTACACAAAACAAATTTCAATAAGGGTTCAAATCTCTATTTATTAAAATTACCACTGCACTGTTCAAGTAATTGACTTTGTAGTGCAACCTGTAGCCAGATGTAGACTACTAATCAACATGTAGCCTGATGTAGACTACTAATCAACATATAGCCTGATGTAGACTACCTATCAACATCTAGCCAGATGTAGACTACCAATCAACATTTTGCCAGATGTAGACTACCAATCAACATGTAGCCTGATGTAGACTACCAATCAACCTGTAGTTCTTCTATGGACCACCACCACTTGCCATACAGGGCAGGGCGATATGGAGAAAATCAAATATCACGATATTTTTGACAAAATACTTCTACCGATACCACGATATTGTAGTTTTGACTATTGGTGCTTTCACAAAATATTTACACAATGAGATTTTAGATAAATAATCATCAGTAATGTGGATATAATGACTGGGTAAAGGCCAATAACAGAACAGTTACAACAGTCTGGTACTTTACTGTAATGCGGCCTTTAAAACCAGGAAAAGACGACATTTATGCCATATTTCAAAACTATGATATTCAAAATCTAAGACGATATCTAGTCTCATATCAGGAGTGAGTGAGTCACAGCGATGCCGATGAAGTGGTTTCAAATGTGGTTATAGTTTTTTAAAACTTCACGCAGATAGGGCTGGGAACCGAACATTGATACTTATTTGGCACCGTGTTTGGCACCGTGTATCTGTCCTCTCTGCATATTGGCACAGAGCGGAGCTGTAACTGCTAAAACCTTGGTGTTTAATGCATTTTTGTTGATGTTGAAATGGATTTTAAAACATATGGTATCGAAAAAAGTATCGTTAGGAACCGGCATCGAAACTGAGGTATTGAAATTGGCACTGGATCGAAAGATTTTGAACGATACCCAGCCCTACACGCAGACAGTGTTTGCTGTTTTGCTGTGCCCTGGGGACTGACTGACAGGCTGAGTTTGTAAGGCAAAGCAACTTTATTTCTACAGCAGCTTTCAGCAAAAAGGCAACTCAAAGGGTTTTACATAAAACATTAAAGAGCAACGGTCATGATGAAAATAAAATGGGCTAAAGTAGAATAATATAAATACATGAATAGAAGTTTAAAAATTACTCAATTTAATAGGTTGTAGGGACGGGTTTGGGAGGAGAGATGGAGGGGTTTTGTTTTTATTTAATTTCTGTCAGTGTAAAATATTCTAAATAAATAATTTTCTAAGTAAATAGGATAAATAGGTTTGGAATTATTTTACACCTGAAATAATTTTTTTTGTAACAGAGGGAAAGTACCAGAAAAAGTAACGTTGGGTACCGGAACCTTATTCAGAACTGCCAACCTGTACACATTTTGCGTAGTAGATACACATTTTGACATCAAAATACAGTGATACGATTTTTCACTTTAAGCTATGCGAAAATCAGGTGACTGCTTTGAGTTGACGCGTTGACGTGCAGTAACCGTCTCAGTCTAACACTTGATGATAGTATGCAGCAAAACTTATGGCTAAAACAGCGTAGCAGCCACGAGCATGCTGGAAAAAAATATTTTAGGGTGGGGATGTTACATTGGCCTCTGGTATGTGTCTTGTTTTCTCCCTCTAAACTCTTTGGCCCTCATTTATCAACCTAACGTAGAAACCAGCGCAGATATGAGCGCAGAAATCATCTTACGACAGGCTTCACGTGTGATTTATGAAACGTTCGTATTACACCAATCCGAGCGTAAGAATGGTCGTACATTGATAAATGCAGCGGCTGGAAACGATCGTAATTTAAATACCACGCCCCAATATATTCTGGGTTTTGAGGCCTCGCCCCTACAATTTACGACCTGGTGAGACGTAATCCGGCTGAGAAGAGGAACTTTTCAGAGGTGGAGATTGAAACCCTGATATCTCCGGTTCATTTGCACTAACGTGTTAAAGGCTGTAGAAAGAATGCGGGATGGAAAGAGATCACTGATGTGGTCAACAGTGTTGCCGTAGTAAATCGGACTCCAGCTGAAGTTTAGCCTATTTAATTTATACATCCTTGACACATTTTCTATAATCCTAATAGTAATATACAGGCTTGTTGCAATCTCTTAGGCCTACATGGTGTACCTATATTTAAATAAACACACGGCAGCGGAGTTTATGCAGTGTCTTTTATTTGTCTCGTGTTTTTTTTCATGAGTCAGAACGAGACAACAGCTGAGGGAGAGCGCGTGCTCTATTGTACCGGCTCATAGAGGTCTTCTAAAAGAACCAGATCAGCCATTGCTGATAAGTGATCAACTGATGACTTCTCCTTCTCCTGTTAAACTGATTATATGTTGCATCAAGCAAGGCCACGCTGACTCAGAAACTTGCGCATACCCAGTTCTGACCAGACGTGAGATTTGATCGCAGCCTACGCCACGCCCAAATTGATAAATGCCAAGCTTTGCGTAGGAATCGGCAAGACGCCCGTCGTGACGACTGTTTTAGGTCGTACGCACGTTTCATAAATGAGGGCCATTCTCTCTCTGCCCTCCTCCCTCTGCCTGTTGCACACCTGAGTATAATCAGTGCTCAGGAATAGTGTGTGTGTGTGTGTGGGGGGGGGTGCGGTGATAAGAAGGCAGAGAAGGAAGGGACAGAAGAACATGGAGAGCACACCAGCAGCACTCTCGTGAGGAGTTTTCTCCTCACCTATTTTCTCCACAAGCAGGTTTGTTTTTCCCAACCTCCAGCACATTTAGGTGCTGGAGCTTTGTTATTTTAGTTTATTGTGTTAGTTTGGGCTGGAGATTACCGGTAGTTCGGTTATTCGTCTCTTTTGTTTGTTCTAGGATTAGTGTACCTTTCTTTAGGTAGTTTAGGGGGAGACGCGTGGAGCGACGGCCCACTGCGAGGTTGGTCCAGCGTCTTCCCATCTTTTGTTCTTTTTGGCCGGGGTCTCCAGTCCCTTTTTGTTTCTTTGTTTTCTACTTTTGTGATTATTTGCTATGATTTAAATAAAGCTTGGTGGTGAATTGTTAATCTTGTGTCTGGTATCCATTTATACAGTGCATACAGAAAATATTAACAGCTCTTCCCTTTTTCAAAATTTTATGTTACAGCCTTATTCCAAAATTGATTAAATAATTTTTTTCCCCTCAAAACTCTACACATAATACCCCATAATGACAACTTAAAAAAAGTTTGAGATCAAAGAAATCACTTGTACATAAGTATTCATAGCCTTTGCGATCAAGCTCAAAATTGAGCTCAGGTGCATTCTGTTTCCACTGGTCATCCTTGAGATGTTTCTACAGCTTAATTTGAGTCCAACTGTGGTAAATTCAGTTGATTGGACATGATTTAGAAAGGCCCACACCTGTCTATATAAGGGCCCACAGTTAACGCAGTGCATGTTGGACCACAAAAACAAGCATGAAGTCGAAGGAATTGTCTGGAGACCTCCGAGACAGAATTGTCTCCATGCACAGATCTGGGGAAGGGTACAGAAACATTTCTGCTGCTTCCAAAGGTTCCAATGAGCACAGTGGCCTCCATCATCTGTAAATGGAAGAAGTTTGGAACCACCAGGACTCTTCCTAGAGCTGGCCGTCCCTCTAAACTGAGTGATCGGTGGAGAAGGGCTTTAGTTATGGAGGTGACCAATATCCCGATGGCCACTCTGACAGAGCTCCAGGGTTCCTCTGTGTAGAGAGGAGAACCTTCCAGAAAGACGACCATCGCTGCAGCACTCCACCAATCAGTCCTGTATGGTAGAGGGGCCAGACAGAAGCCACTCCTTAGTAAAAGGCACAGGGCAGCCCGTCTGGAGTTTGCCATAAGGCACCTGAAAGACTCTCAGGCCATGAGAAACAAAATTCTCTGGTCTGATGAGACAAAGATTGGTGTTTATGCCAAGCGTTATGTTTGGAGGACACCAGGCGCCACTCATCACGTGGCCAATACCATCCCTCCAGTGAAGCAGGGTGGTGGCAGCATCATGCTGTGGGGATGTTTTTCAGCAGAAGGAACTGGGAGACTAGTCAGGATTGAGGGAAAGATGAATGCAGTAATGTACAGAGAGATCCTGGAAGAAAACCTGCTCCACAGCGATCTTGACCTCAGACTGGGGCCACGGTTCATCTTTCAACAGGGCAACGACCCTAAGCACACCGCCAAGATATCGAAGGAGTGGCTTCAGGACAGCTCTATAAATGTCCTAGAGTGGCCCAGCTAGAGCCCAGACTTGAATCCCATTGAACATCTCTAGAGGGATCTGAAGATGGCTGTGCACCGACGCTCCCCATCCACCCTGATGGAGCTTGAGACGTTCTGTAAACAGGAAGGGGCGGAACTGGCCAAAGATGGGTGTGCCAAGATGTGGCTTCATATTCCAAAAGACTTGAGGCTGTAATTGCTGCAATTTGTTCCCATTTTGGAATAAGGCTGTAACATAACGAAATGTGGAAAAAGTGAAGCGCTGTAAATACTTTCCCTATGCACTGTATGTTGCATCCTCCAATCCTTTTTGAGCCATGGTTTGTTACTTTTTAAATGGAGGCTGTAAAATGTATACTGTCCAACCAGTTAAACATTTAATGTTCTCCTTATTTATATATTTTATACTGTACAACCAGTAAAACATGTCATGTTCTCCTTATTTATATATTTTATACTGTACAACCAGTAAAACATGTCATGTTCTCCTTATTTATATATTTTATACTGTACAACCAGTAAAACATGTCATGTTCTCCTTATTTATATATTTTATACTGTACAACCAGTAAAACATGTCATGTTCTCTTTATTTATATATTTTATACTGTACAACCCAGTGGTGTAGTCTATATTTTTGTAGTGAGTATACTGTGATTTTTCCCCTCCCAGCCTCATACTCGTCTGTCCCAGAGCGACGCACTGTGATGTTTACGAATACGAAGCGTACACGGACAATAGACGTTTCATTATTGATTCGTTTATTTAAAGCCCTGGAAAACAACACTTAAAGTTGAGACATATTTAACTTTTTGAGAAACTCAACCGAACCTGAACACAACAGGACATCACACAAATGACCCATTTAATCAGGGCCGGTTCTAGCCCCTTGGTTGCCCTAGCGAGATTGAGTTTTGCCCCCCCCCCCTCTAACCCTAACCCCACAGCGCTGTGTCAGAGATAGAGTAGCAATGTATGTTCATTTTAGTTTCTAGCTTCCGTGTAAGTCAGATAGCACCAACATTTGGTCTAATCATAACTGGTCTGACAACCCAAAGGCCAGTGTTTTGTTTCCAGATTTGTGTGCATAGTGACTTATGATGGCGGGTCTGGGGGTCCACTCCCCGAAAATTTTGATCATTAAATACTTAATTTCCTGCATTCTGGTGAATTGTATGCACTTTTTATTTTATTTTATTTTTTTACCTTTTTTCTGAATCAATTATGCTGGAAATATCTTTATCTGAAGGGAAACATAGATTACAATCCAAATATAAAAACATGATGAAATATTTTGCAGTAAGGCTCTCAGGAATTCTGTATTTCTTTCATCTATTTATTTTCCTTTGGATCGATGTTTCTAATTATATCTGAGTCACAACACATGTAGCCAAGGCATAATTTACTCTACCCTCTTTTGCTTCTTTTGTTGAGAAAGTAACCTCCTTAAATGTGCATATTTAAAATTATTCACCTGAATGATACATGAATTCATTTTTAATAATTAATAAACCCCTGGACTGTAATATTTCAGATGTGTTGGAGCAAGATTTCTGCTCATGTTCAAAACTTTGTGCACGTTCAAAATACAGTATCTCATATGTGCTCTCTGAGGTTTGGAGGAGTCCTGATATTTTGAGAAAAATAAAGTGATAATACAGTAGGCTATTACTAGAATAAAGTCACTATATTTCATAAAATAATCTACCTGCCTACCTACCTACCCTAATCTAATGCACATTTAAGATTTAAGAATTTACTCTAATTTGCATTGTCACTGACCCTATGAATTTCCGTAGCTTAGATCAGCTTTGCATGTGTGTGCTGATATTTAGCCTACCTAACTCTCTGTCCCTCCACTCTAACCAAGGATGCCTGTTTTTAAACTCCCTAGCCTGACTTTAGTCCACAAGGCCAGGAGTTGGAAATATGAAGATTGTATTCTGGTTACTGCTTTACTCAGACACAGGCACACAGACACACACAACACACACATACACGCAATGTCCTATAAGCTACTGTCACTTACCAGGTAACAGTAACGTTGCGGTAGACTTTGGGCTGTTTTTTTTGTAACAGTAACGTTAACGATCGGGTCATCTTGATCTGTGGCAGCTGCAGTGTCACCCGACGCGGCAGGAGCTTCAGGACGGACTTATGAAAACACTGAAGTGGTTTTATTTGGGTCTATTTACGTTTCATATCTCGTTACTTTAAAACGTTGTTCAAACTCTACCAGTTGCGATAAAGGAAAGAGCACGCAAAGAATGACCGCCAAACAATTTGTTGTTGCTTAGTAACTTTAAAAGTGACATTGCGTCACATCCAAGGCACGGCCATGGAAGCCCCAAAGGTCCAAATGTCAGCGCTTCACAGACGGGGTGAATTTATGAATGAAAGTGAGAACGTTCTGTCACCACGATGTTGTTACGTATCCTCGTATCCTTTTGTAAGTGGGTATACGGAAATACTTGACTTTTCCTAGTGGGTATACGGCGTATACCTGCGTATCACGTAGACTACACCACTGGTACAACCAGTAAAACATGTCATGTTCTCTTTATTTATATACGTTATACTGTCCAACCAGTAGAACATGTCCTGTTCTCTTCATTTATGTATTTTATACTGTCAAACCAGTAAAACATGTTCTGTTGTCTTTATTTATATATTTTATACTGTCCAACCAGTAGAACATGTCCTGTTTTCTTAATTTTATTTATTTTATACTGTCCAACCAGTAGAACATGTACTGTTCTCTTTATTCATTTTATACTGTCCAACCAGTAGAACATGTCCTGTTCTCTTTATTTTTTTATACTGTCCAACCAGTAGAACATGTTTTGTCTTTATTCATATATTTTATACTGTCCAACCAGTAAAACATGTTTTGTCTTTATTCATATATTTTATACTGTCCAACCAGTAGAACATGTCCCGTTCTCTTCATTTATATATTTTATACTGTCCAACCAGTAAAACATGTTTTGTTTTTATTCATATATTTTATACTGTCAAACCAGTAAAACATGTTTTGTCTTTATTGATATATTTTATACTGTCCAACCATTAAAACATGTTTTGTTGTCTTTATTGATATATTTTATACTGTCCAACCAGTAAAACATGTCCTGTTCTCTTTATTTATATATTTTATACTGTCCAACCAGTAAAACATGTTTTGTTGTCTTTATTGATATATTTTATACTGTCCAACCAGTAGAACATGTCCTGTTTTCTTAATTTTATTTATTTTATACTGTCCAACCAGTAAAACATGTCCTGTTCTCTTCATTTATGTTTTATTCTGACCAACCAGTAAACACTAGTCGACGCTACAATATCGTTGCGGTATCAATATCAAGGTATTTGGTCAAAAATATCGTGATATTTGATTTTCATATCGCCCAGCCCTACTGTCCAACCATTAAAACATGTCCTGTTCTTTATTTGTTATATACTGTCCAACCAGTAAAACATGTCCTGTTCTCGATTTATTTTATACTGTACATCCAGTAAAACATATCCTGTTCTTTATTTATATATTTTATACTGTCCAACCGTAGAACATGTCCTGTTCTCTTTATTTTAGTTGCGCAACCAGAAAATGTAGGGACACGCACCGTAAGTTAACATGCTAACCAAATATTCCCATTTCTACTAATTTCCACTGTATTACTAACCTACTTTGATAATAGATGCAGAAATTACAATGTGCTGTTTCAAATTCATTCTCAATTTTGAAGATTCAACATAGAAGGCACCATTGCTGTCATGACATTAAACAAAATATTTAAAAAAAATCTATCCGCTCTAGTCAATTACAATGAATTCAACTTAAAATTAAACATGCATTGTTCAGGCTAGTACCCTTAGGGTTGGGTACCTTTCGCATCTGAACCAATATCTGTACCGATACCTGAAATTCGGTTCCAGTACCCTAGAGTTATTAGGGTATTTTCCCTCTGTAATTACAAAACAATTATTTCAGTTGTAAAAATAATTTCAAACGTATTCATCCTATGTACTTAGAACATTATGTTATTTCATTAGAATATGTTACACTCTAAAGAAATTAAACCCCTCCCTCTCTCCTCCCAAATCCATCCCTACAACCTATTAAATTGAATAATTTTTCATTTCTTACTCACTGTAACTTTTTTAGCCGGTTTTATTTTCATGACAGTTTTCAATTGCTCTTTAATGTTTGATGTACAGCACTTTGACTTGCCTTGTTACTGAAAAGTGCTGTAGAAATAAAGTTGCCTTGCCTTACAACCTCAGCCTGTCAGTCAGTCATCAGGGATCCTTTCACACCGTGCAGCGGTGGAGACTTTTAGCGTCAATAACGATGACAATGGCACCTGATCAAATGTCCGTATTTTACGAGATGGGAGTGAGAATGTGTTCAAAGCTTCATAATCATTTTATTTTGGTGCTGTCACTTGTCATCTTCGATCTTGGGAGTGAGAATAAAAAAACATGTATAATAATATAACATGAATAATAACAGGCTACATTGTTTTACAGATATGTTTACTGTTTGTATTGAAGTCACTTACTTATTTTTCTAGTTTTTGCCCAGTCATGTTTGTTCTGTATGATCATTAATTGTAGAAAGATATTTAGAATTAGACATAGCTCATAGAGATTTATGCATATGGTTGTAAAACATATTCTCTCATTATGAATAAGGGTTTGAAATTAAGCCTAGTCCTTGGGGTAAATTTCCCGAGAAACATTAATTCTCTCTGCTTACTTTTATGGCAAAGTAGGCTAAAGAATACATTTAATTTATATAGTGCTTTACGTGGTAGGCTAAAAGACACTTTACAGTAACCAGCACATTTAGCACATAAAAACAGATACAGCCATAAAACCAACACATAAAACAAGCATATTAAAGCAATTAAAACAGAATGTACAACTTTGTAAAAATGTGGAGTGACTAGTAGCCTGAGTAGATTATTTTTTTATTTTTAAATCCCTACGCATTCAGTTGGTCCGCTATGGTCTGTTGGGCTTTTTCTCTCTAACAGCCGTATTTCCTTTTTCTGCATATTATATGCTTCACCACCTCATAACTTTCCATAATTAGTTGCTACTCAGCGGGTGAAACCTGCCGCACACGTCTTCTCCATTTCTGCATCAGTAAATCTGCGATCGATACCGTGGTCTATTTAAGTAAGCCATGAACGTGCACTTATCCCAGCTATGTACACCTGGCTTGACATAGCTTCACAGTCTGATCCTGGCTCAGCAAACGTGCAAACGATTAGCAGATCACACTAAGTCAAGCTGCGCTTTTTCATTTATCCTGCATATCTTCATTCTACTTTTGTGCAACAGACCCCAGGGCACAAAACTGTTGTGCCTGCTGCTTGTCTCAGGAAGTGTAACATCAACAGCACCGCAACCGTTTTCGACTCATAATTAATATCATATTGCGGCAAATGCTGTCTGCGTGAAGTTATGAAACCGTAACCACACTTGAAATCACTTTATCGGCATCGCTGTGACTCACTGACTTCAACAGCACTGCAGAGTTGACGTAGTTTACACCGTCCACACCTCTGCGTGTGTTTGTGTCAGAACTCTGCTCTCTGTCAATTTTCAGAGAGGGCAGATACCAACATTTCGACATTTAATGTGTAAAAGAATGGGGAAAATTTACTGGTCACACATGTGCAACTGGATGTAAAATTCAACCCTTTCATAACTGGTGACCCATCTAAGGTAGAGTCTTGTGTGAGATATCATTTAACGCAGCAGAGACTTCCTTTTTAATTGGTGATGGTTTGACCCGCCCCTTACGCTTTAGCCACGTCTCTTTTCACAGCTAATGAAACGCATGACGTAGAGTCTTGTCTGAGGTATCGTTGAACTCGACGGGGCGTTCCCTTTTCATCGTTGACAATTTGCGGTGTCTGAGTGCCGCGTGAATGCACGGTCGCAGGGAGCTGCGTCCGCCGCTAACCCAGACGCGCGCAGAGGCGCGAGGGCCCGTCCATCGCTGCTCGCAGCTTTAATTACAGTTTGAATTTCGTCACGCCACTTATATTATAGCTACCCCAAGGTCTTACACAGCTACAGCTTGTGTCCGATTTCAATTTAATGCATTTTTGTGAATGGGAGGGGTTTCGTTACCTGCTAGTGTCCCTTCAATCCTATGGGTAGCTAAAGATTACAGCTAGCTACACTTTTGGCATAACTATAATATATTTACAGTTTTAATTTCGTCACGGCACTTAGATTACAGCTACACCAAGGTTTTACACAGCTAATGCTTGTGTCTGATTTGAATTTAGTGATTTTTTTTTTGTTAATATGAGGGGTTTCATTAGCTGCGAGTGTCTCTCGCGCACCCTACACTGCAAATTATTGTTTATTTACATGGAGTCTGGTGAGTTTAGCGAATGTAATTTTGCAGACTTTTTAGGTTTAAAAAAAGGATCTTACTCTTTAACAGAAAGATCAACCTCCTTAGAAATCCTTTCCATAATGTTGTCAGAAACTTAGAATATTAATCTGAGCCTGTCAGTGGCAAAATGAGCAGTTTTATTAATGTAAATACAAGCTGGACAATTGACGTCCTATCAACTTACATTGTAGCTTGTTTAACCATTGCCGACTGCAGCAATCTCATTTAATACTAAATAAAGGAAAATATTTCCGCAATAGTTTTAATTGTAGCCAGGCTGACAGATAGCCACAGCTCTACTGAGCCATCTATTCTTCTAGCTCTGAGTAGTGATGACTTCATGAGCTTCTTTAATGATAAAATTATAACAATTAGAGATAAAATTCATCATCTTTTGCCCTCAACTTCTAACGGTTCACCTTTAAACGCAGAGTCGCTAGAAATAACGACTAGTCTCGACATATACTTAGACTGCTTTTATCCTATAGACCTTGAACAATTAATGTTAAAGATATCCTCAGCTAAGCCATCTACCTGTCTCTTAGACCCCATCCCAACGAGACTACTCAAACAAGTGTTACCCGTGGTTAACTCTTCATTACTAGATATGATCAATATGTCCTTATTAACAGGTTATGTACCACAGTCATTTAAAGTAGCTGTGATAAAACCTCTTCTGAAAAAACCCACCCTCGATCCTGAGGTTTTAGCAAACTATAGACCTATATCTAACCTTCCCTTTCTATCCAAGATCCTTGACAAGGTAGTTGCTAATCAGTTAGTGCTGCATTTGACACTATTGACCATACAATCCTGTTACAGAGATTGAACACTTAGTTGGCATTAAAGGAATTGCTCTAAGCTGGTTTAAGTCCTATTTCTCTGATCGATCTCAATTTGTTAATGATAAATTATCCAAGTATGCTAAAGTTAGCCATGGCGTTCCACAAGGCTAAGTGCTTGGACCAATTCTATTCTCCTTATATATGCTTCCTCTTGGTAATATTATTAGGAAACACTCAATTAACTTTCACTGTTATGCGGATGACACCCAATTATACTTGTCAATTAAACCAGATGAAACCAGTCAGCTAGCTAAACTTCAAGCGTGCATTAAAGATATAAAATCCTGGATGACCTATAATTTTTATTTTAATTACCTATAAGAAGATATCGACAGCGCACTAATTTTAAAATCCTCAGCGGAGGAGCCTCAACAACTGCCCGAAAGCACGGTAGCGTTATATGGTGGAGAGAGCTAGAGAGTGAGTGAAGAGAAGGAGCGTCCAGCGGCGTTGGCACAAAACCGTAAATCAGAGAAATAAAACGTGTTTTCGCCGATTCATCTCTAGAAATGCAACTCTAGCGAGCATCTCACTATCACTACCGTTATCCAGTTATATTTACATGCAACAAATGATATATCCAGCTTCAAAAAAAGTCTAAAAGTCGGAAGTTAGAACAAATGCGTTGTGCAAAGAGTGGTTGCTATGGAGACAATTAGGCTTGGGTATCGAGCATCGATTGGAACTGGGACTAGCTTTGCGATTTTCCCGGAATCGTTCAAAAGTTTAAATTTCGATTCCTAGTTTCGATTCACAGTTCGCCAACCGGAAAAAGAAACAGCTGAACACCAACGAAGAAGCATCCACTGGAAGTGTTGGCATAACGACCTGAGATTGCGAACGTTAGCCAGGCTGGTGACTCCACGACTCCGCGATGTGCTGAGCCTACTCTGCAGCATCATACACTCATGTGTAAATGTGTTTTCATGAGCAGGGCTCGACATAAGCAGTGGCCTGGCGCCAGTAAAAACTTATGTCTGGCTAGGCTGTGGCTCTGTCTGCTGCATCAGCAAACGTCATACAGAGTAGCACGAAGCGTGTGAATGCTAACATTTCACATTTTCATCTCAGGTAATTTATAACCAATTCATTTGGATTCAAGCGTTGCATTTTGGAAGATAGACGGGATTCTGAACAGTGATGCCCGCGCTGCGCACACACACAGCAGGACCGAGGTGTGTGCGTAGCAGCACACATAACGGACTTGAAACAATACCAAGGATTATTTTCTGCCGATGGCGCAGATGAACTAACGCTACACTTGTTAGCCTACTGTAAGTAGCCTACAATAAACCCTCCATGATTAAAAAGCCAATACCCACCTACCTGTTGTACGGGCAGAAACCTATAGAAACTGATATCTCAGTCTGCTCTGTCTGCGCTGTCCACTCTCTTCCACCACGCTGTGCAAACACAGCTATACTTTGAAAATAACCCTAACCCTATAAGACCAAAGCAAGGAGTGTGTTTTTGACACTTTGAACTTATGTGTGAGACTGTGTGTGTCTCTCTCTGTGTGTGAGTGTCTCTGTGTGTGTGTGAGTGTCTCTGTGTGTGTGAGTGTCTCTGTGTGTGTGTCTCTTTGTGTTTGTGTGTCTCTTTGTGTTTGTGTGTGTCTCTTTGTGTTTGTGTGTGTCTCTGTGTGTGTGTGTGTCTCTGTGTGTCTCTGTGTGTGTGTGTGTGTGTCTGTGTGTGTGTCTGTATGTCTCTGTGTGTGTGTCTGTCTGTCTGTACCCTGTTTCAGCACCATGGACAGCCCCCACTCTCTTGCTTAAGCCAGGCGTGGCCAGTACCTTCTTCTGGAAAAGTATTTGATAACAACCTCTGTCAGGGAACAGAGAGAAACACACGTTATTAGTCACTGTTTGTGCGTGTGTGTCTGTGAGAGAGAGAGAGAGAGAGAGGCATTTTAAAGCTGCATTCACAATCTCTTCTAGCAAAGCTGGCTTCGCAAGGTGAGAGGCTTGGGTGTGTGTGTGTGTGTATCTGTGTGTGTGAGTGTGTGTCTCTGGGTGTGTGTGTGAGTGTGTGTGTGTGTCTCTGTGTGTGTGTTTGTCTCTGTGTGTGTGTGTGTTTGTTTGTGTGTGTGTGTGTGTTTGTCTGTGTGTGTCTCTGTGTGTTTGTCTCAGTGTGGGGGTGTGTCTCTCTCTCTCTCTGTTTGTGTGTGTGTCTGTGTGTGTGTGTGTGTGTGTCTCTCTGTCTGTGTGTGTGTGTGTGTGAGTGTCTGTGTGCGTACCCTGTTTCAGCAACATGGACAGCCCCCCTCTCTTCACATCCCTCTGCATCACGCACAAAGCATTTGGTCAACTTCTGTTGTGTTTACTTGTGCTATACAAATAAATGAAATGAAAATGATCAGCACAATTACCACCATTTCCTGACTGAGTGACACAAACTTTATCCATCCATCCATCTTCGTCCGCTTATCCGGTGTCGGGTCGCGAGGGGAGCAGCTCCAGCAGGGGACCCCAAACTTCCCTTTCCCGAGCAACATTAACCAGCTCCGACTGGGGGATCCCGAGGCGTTCCAGGCCAGGTTGGAGATATAATCCCTCCACCTAGTCCTGGGTCTTCCCCGAGGCCTCCTCCCAGCTGGACGTGCCTGGAACACCTCCCTAGGGAGGCGCCCAGGGGGCATCCTTACCAGATGCCCAAACCACCTCAACTGGCTCCTTTCGACGTAAAGGAGCAGCGGCTCTCAAGCTCCTCACGGATGACTGAGCTTCTCACCCTATCTCTAAGGAGACGCCAGCCACCCTCCTGAGGAAACCCATTTCGGCTGCTTGTACCCTGGATCTCGTTCTTTCGGAGCGTAGGGCGAAAACTGACCGGTAGATCGAGAGCTTTGCCTTCTGGCTCAGCTCTCTTTTCGTCACAGCAGTGCGATAGATTGAATGTAATACCGCACCCGCTCGCCCGATTCTCCGACCAATCTCGCTCTATTGTTCCCTCACTCGCGAACAAAACCCCAAGGGACTTGAACTCCTTCACTTGGGGTAAGGACTCATTCCCAACCTGGAGAAGGCATTCCATCGGTTTCCTGCTGAGAACCATGGCCTCGGATTTAGAGGTGCTGATCCTCATCCCAACCGCTTCACATTCTGCTGCGAACCGACCCAGTGAGTGCTGAAGGTCACAGGCCGATGATGCCATCAGGACCACATCATCTGCAAAGAGCAGCGATGAGATCCCCAGCCCACCGAACTGCAACCCCTCCCCACCCCGACTATGCCTCGATATCCTGTCCATAAATATTACAAACAGGATTGGTGACAAAGCGCAGCCCTGGACACAGCTCTCGCTTTGGTCGTACAGAGATTGGATGGCCCTGAGTAGAGAACCCCTCATCCCATACTCCCGCAGCACCTCCCACAGTATCTCCCGGTCATACGCCCTCTCCAAATCCACAAAACACATGTAGACCGGTTGGGCATACTCCCAGGCTTCCTCCAGGATCCTTGCGAGAGTGAAGAGCTGGTCCGTTGTTCCACGACCAGGACGGAATCCACATTGTTACTCCTCAACCCGAGGTTCGATTGGCCGAACCCTCCTTTCCAGCACCTGGGAGTAGACTTTACCAGGGAGGCTGAGAAGTGTGATACCCCTGTAATCCTTCCACCGCCCTATTACCTCCTCAGTTGAGGTCAACAGTGTCCCATCCTTACTGTACACAGCTTGGATGGTTCCCCGCTTCCCCCTCCTGAGGTGGCGAACAGTTTTCCAGAAGCACCTTGGACAGCTTCCCTGGCCACCGGTGTCCACCACGGTGTTCGTGAGTTACCGCCCCTTGAGGCCCCTAAGACCCTAAGACCACAGCTCCTCGCCGCAGCTTCAGCAATGGAAACTTTGAACATTGTCCACTCGGGTTCAATGCCCCCAGCCTCCACAGGGATGCACGAAAAGCTCCGCCGGAGGTGTGAGTTGAAAGTCTGTCGGACAGGAGCCTCCTCCAGACGTTCCCAATTTACCCGCACTACCTGTTTGGGCTTACCAGATCTGTCCAGAGTCTTCCCCCACCCCCTGACCCAACTCACCACCAGATGGTGATCGGTTGACAGCTCTGCCCCTCTCTTCACCCGAGTGTCCAAAACATACGGCCTCAGATCAGATGAAACGATTATGAAATTGATCATTGACCTTCGGCCTAGGGTGCTCTGGTACCAGGTACACTTATGAGCATCCCTATGTTCGAACATGGTGTTCGTTATAGACAATCTATGACTAGCACAGAAGTCCAACAACAAACAACCACTCTGGTTTAGATCAGGGAGGCTGTTCCTCCCAATCACGCCTCTCCAGGTGTCTCCATCATTGCCCACGTGTTCTTTGAAGTCCCCCAGCAGAACATGGAGTCCCCCACTGGCGCCCCATGCAGGACTCCACTCAAGGTCTCCAAGAAGGCCGAATACTCCGAACTCCTGTTTGGTGCATATGCACAAACAACAGTCAGAGTTTTCCCCCTCACAACCCGCAGGCGTAGGGAGGCGACCCTCTCGTCCACCGGGGTAAACTCCAATGTAGCGGCGCTCAGCCAGGGGCTGAGCACAAACTTTATTTCTATCTTTATTTTTACTTTAATACATACTGTGTACATATACATATATTGTTTATACCTTTTTTTTTAAGTACATATTAACAACGGAAAGCAATTCTTACCAGTGTGTCTCGGTTGGTAATCAAATTCAAGTTACTTTTTGGACTTCGATTTGTATTTGTTTATTTTTTATTTATTTACTGCAAACAAAAAGAAACGTTTGAATCGGTCACAATTCCTCCAAGTCCCTAACCTGACTGAGATGTAACACTAACACTTTGCTTATACAGTACAAACAAAATGGTGCCGATACAGGTTGCCGCAGCAGGACATTCGTAACCCCTGTTTTTCCGAAAAAGTAATGTAACAATTCTCCTGGACGGAAAATGGGGGTGCAGTACGTCCCAAATGACAAAAACAGTCACACAACACAGTCCTAAAACCGCATGATGACAAACAGTCAATATAGTGTGCAGTAAGTCCTCAATAGCGTCCTACTCACCGGTGTCCAGTGATCACAGGTTATGAGACACAGCGTTTAAAACACTCTGCAGGACTTCCAGCTGGGCTGCCTTCTCCGTGGAGTACAGGCTGTGTCATGCGTGAAACTACCGTCCCCGCCCCTCCACAACTCTTTAAAAGTAAACTTTCCATTCACAATCTTATTGGCATCCATTTCTGCGACCCGCACTCCGTCGTCCATTTGTAACGTAACGCTAGTTAGTCTTGGCCGGCTGGTATGGCACAGACTATGCAGGCGTGTCTGTTGTTTTGTTTCCGGTCTAGCTAGATCCGGCGTGGTGTTGTAGTTTTTCTAACGTTACCAGCCACAAAGTTTGCTAGGCCAAAAAGAACGTTAATCTCGCGATAAAAAACTTGACGCCATTAACAACGCGTTTAACGGACAGCACTAATATATACATACATATTATAATAATAATAATAATAATAATAATAATAATAATAATAATACCAAGACGTGTCCTGTAAACAATGCATCAGACACGTAGCGGTTAAGATCCCTCCGATTCAACATCAATAACAAAAAAAAAGTTCATATATAACGTCACCGTGTTGGAACCCATCAGCTGTTAGATCAGCATTCTTTTCTGGTTTTATGACTGAGTTTAGAAATGACACGAATTCCTACTCAAAAACACTAAGGCCTTGAGATCTCTGGATCTATATGAGTTGTGTGTGACTTCAAATACTTATTAATAAGGTTTTATTATTCTACGTATTTATTTCTCTGCCTACCAGCTTGTCCACTCAGGCCTTGTGACTGCGGCTGCACCCCTGTACACTGATGTAATGTTGCATGTCATTCGTTCTTTGTATTTTGAACTGTATCTGTCGGTATTGTTCTGTATGTATGTGTAAATAAATTAATTAATAATGCGCTACCTGCGTCCCAAACCTGCGGCCGCTTGGCTCTCGCGAGATTGTCGTTGCCTACGCGTGCGTGATGTCAGAGCAACGCTCCAACTCCATTCAAGTCTACCTGCTTTTTAATCAGACAATACTGCCAACGTAAGCTACGTCACAAGGAATGGCTGTTGGTGCAAACATTGACAAGCGAACACAGTGAACGTTATCAAATAAACAAAGCAACAGGAATACAAAATATCCTTGTCTCAGCACCTCAATTACAGTCATTAAATAATGAAAAAGAGCTGAATATGCAGGTTAGGGCTATTAACGTGTGTCTAGATTTAGTGTGGTGGTGCACATAAAAAGGAGTGTTGTTGTAAGATGGTCATTTGGCTCCACCTAGTGACCAAAAGTCGTGAGCTTAGAGTTATAAGTTTCTCTCTCCGTTTAGGGTAGTTCTGAGATATTGAGCATCACAGTCTTCACATCCCAGCTATTTTGTGAGATGGAACCTTTTTATTTTATTAACTAAATAAGAAAATATTTTTTTTAAATAACACCACACAGGCATTAATAAAGGGATCAGATTATGTCAAAAACTCAATTTCGGCCAAAAGTGGAGATAGAACCTTATAATTCTAAGCTCACAAAGTATTCTGCAGCACATGAGCTAAATTCAGCAATAGGCACAATGTTAAGAATAATACATAAACCATATCTAGTAAAAAGACAAAAGGAAGCAATCTTGAATTCAAACATAATAGAACATTTATTTTCAATTCAACACACATATTTGACTAGTCACACTAAAATTCAATCAATATCAAATATACATAGTATTAACATGAAAAAGGAAAACACATGCATTTATAAAGCAGTTATATATGCATACATAAAGAAGTACACAGTAAAAATCACAGCTTCAAAAACACGCTCCATAAAAAGAAAAATCCATTCATTAAAAATCAAACACAGCACACAAACAATCAGGAGTGTTTAGTTTGGTTACGGTCTGTCAGATCTTAACAACACTAGGCTAGGGAGACCTCTTCAATGAGATACCTGCTATGAGCCACGTGCCTCATCACCAGGCGTGCGCTCAGCCAATTGCTTCTGTTGGAAAGGGATTTGAGGCGTAGTGCAAGGCCACTGGAACTGCCTGCAGTCTTATATATTTTTCCAACACTTGTATGTATCAGACTGTCTTTCTGAAGGTTGAGGTCCCCTGCCAAACTATCGTTAATATAAATGGAGGGGCAGAATGGCTTGGCGAGTTCCTGGAACGTTTTCGTAACTCTGTTGAACACGCCAAGCATCGCCATTTCCATACTCGGCATCTCTTCAATAATACGCTGAATGACTACAGGTGGTAAGAATGGCCTGTCCTCTGATGGGATGAGTGTGTCAGGAGGTGAAGCAGTCTCTGTAGAATCCATGGCAACGCGACTCTGAAGCTGCAAGAAAGGAGGATTGGATAAGGCAAGGCAGGGCAATTTTATTGATATAGCACATTTCAGCACAGGGAAACTCAAAGTGCTTCAGATAAAACACAACACAACGACAGATCAGAAATATATGTAGGCATAGGTAGGATATAAGGTAGGACAAGTACTTTGAAATGCAAAGTTATGCTGTCCTTACCGCTTGTCGGGCGTTGTGATCTGATTCCTCCTCAGCTGAACTGCTGCGGTACTCAGACGTGCTTTCCTCGGACTGTTCATTGGTATCGGACGTCTCACACACTCTGTAGTCTGACTGGTCATCACCCTCCGGCGTCCCCGACGCGCTGTCGTCAGAGTTGTCGTCTCTGCTATCCTCTGAGGCCGGTGTGGTGGAGGGTCCGCTGGCAAACTCATTTGATTGAACCTCCGCCAAGTGGTGTGTCCCGGTCTGCTTTGGGATGGTGGAGAGCTGGTCATCAGGAACTGGTGTATGCTCCACTTGGCTGACCTCAGTCAGGACTGGCAGGTGTGTCTGGGGTTGCGGAGGTGGCACAGGTGACCCAGAAGGAAGGGGTGGTGTTGGCGACTCTGAAGTAGTGGGGGGTGGCTGCGAGTGGGGTGGGGGTCCATCCGCCAAGTGGTGTGTCCCGGTCTGCTGTGGAAGGGTGGAGAGCTCCTGTTTCAGCAACCTTTCCAGTGACCTCATTTTTGCGGCAGACAGACAGACCTGTGGAAGAAATGCAGTCATACACTGAGGAACTGGAACACACGTCGTAGACTGAACCGTCGTACGGTGCTTATTTTTTTCAGTGTGACTGTGCACCGTTACCTGTGAGAAGCCCTCCCTCCTCAGGAACACCAAGAATCTCAAGATGTCCACCAGGTACCCCCTCGTTTGAGCCAGCCGCTTCATTTTCTGCTTCGCTATCCACCTAAAAAAAAATAGAAAGAAAAGTGTAGGAATGAGTGACCCACTGATTTAGGCAGTTACCGAACCATAACGCCCACATCTAAATAACAAAAGTTACCTGATGACCCGCCTTGTCTTCGATAGAAACATGAGGTGTGATGGTGGGGTGCTCCCCACACCCCACATGTATCGTACAAAACGCCTGAAGCGTTTCACAGTCCTCCTAAATTGGAGTTTATCCCTCTTGAGGTTACGTTTTTCGAACATCGCTATCAGGTACTCTGTAAACAAGAGAAGAAGAAAGAGCAGCATGTTACAGAAATGTCGGGGCCATGCAGGCTGAGTAATGAATAATAATGCATTACTACTCAACAAACCAAAGTCTTTTTTGTGCTTCTTTGGGGCGGGGCGCTGGCTGGCTGAACCTGCTTGTTGTTTTGTTTCCCTTATGGCAGACAGTTGTGAAGCTATTTCTTTCCTTCTCGACTCCTCCAGGATCAATTTGATGTCCTCTTTCTGTGGAGACAGAACATTAGTTGGGACAGTAATCATTATTACACAAGATATTATTGACCACTCAATTCATTGATACCAGGTCTGGACCCCACCGCTCTGAAATGACAGCAAAACAATAACAGTTGTTTTTACAAAAGTGCAAGATGCATACCGTCATATCGTGAAGAGCTTTTAAATGCCGGTCGAGACGGATGTATTTTTGTCCATGGCATGGTGTCACTGGGCAGCCTAGTGGGACTGCATATCTAAATAAACAGTCGTACATTTTAAGCACAATAATCAGCAGCCTGTGTTTGTGTGTGAGTGCCATTTAACTTACCTTCCAGAAGCCATTCCCAGCAGGAGCCTGCGTTCTGTGCCATCAGTCACACAGTGAAAATCCCCGAGATGCTGCGGTCTATTGGCGTAGCTGTCTCTGCACAATGGGCAAGGTTTCATTGTTTTCTTTTGTTTTCTGTGGAGAAATAAGTCAATAGGTGAAGCTCATGATAGAAACTATAACAAGTAGAGATTAGATTAGATAACACTTTATTCATCCCACCATGGGGAAATTGACTTGTAACAGCAGGAGAACATAACATACATAAAATAGTAAAGGCAAGTAGATTGAATAATATGCCATTAAATAACAGCAAAAGTAATTCAAACACATTCAAAGTCTGTATTTCTTTGCAATAATTTTACAACTCTGTATTAGTATGACGAGTGTATAATAAAAGACACTCACCAGCAATCCAAAGTTTAATGAGAACAAGTTGTTTGCCGCGTCTACTCCTCTCTTCAGCATCCAATCTCCTCCGGGACTGTAGTTGTTGAGTTGCAGGGCCATTTATGTGAAGACACAGGCAGCCTATGAAAATGGAGGGCACATCCCACTTTGGAAGGCCCGCCTACATGTTGTGAATACGTCTTGAAGCAGCATATTGGGAAGACGGTTTGATGAGCATGCTTTGGAAAGGATGTAACCAGACTGATTCAGACGTCCTTACCAAGACGCCATGGACTCGGCGTTCAGAAGCATCAAATCCCTGCAAATTTACGGTATGTTTACAACAACTGTGTTTTACTACTTGAAAACGGAAAAAGGAACCAATACATTTGATACAAACAAACCATTTATTCAATATTTTAAATTAGCTACATACACAACTATACAAATAAAATATGAAAAAAAGATATAAACAAATATATACATATATACATATAAACAAAGGACACAATATCAAATCAGCCAGGAAAAATCTGGAATGCTGTCATCATCCCACTGGATGTCAGATGACAACAGCTGCAAGGAAGAAATAAAAAGCTAAGAGACGTTGATCCCCATACTGTGAGATGTTAGTTTTGCTGTGCACCTGTGCTCACCAGTTCCAGATCATCCTGGGGGTAAACCTGAGCCAACCGACTGCTGCAGCCCTCACTCGGGTATGGTGGCGGACAGCCAGCAGGTGAGGGAGAGCCAGCAGTCGGTGGTGACCCGGCTACCTGAGGCTGAGGTGGTTTGTGGTGTAGCTACAGAGGCAGCTTCTCCACGGACAGAAGGACCTGCCTCCTCTTTCCCAGCTTCTGAGAGACGGAGGTGTGTATACAGTTACTCTAATCTGACCACTTTTTTCAGTAACGAGTAATCTAACGCGTTACTACTTCCAAACCAGTAATCGGATTAAAGTCACTGTGCGTTACTATTTGTCATTTTCCTTAGTAAAATATATATTTTTGCTTTCTTCTTGCTCTTGGGGAGTGAAGTCACGTATGCGACAAGTCACATTTTCAGCATGTGGACAGTTCACGTGTACCACGCAGCGACACAAAAACGTAAACAACAATGGAGGGAGGAGTGAGATGTGCGTTTTCTAGCTGGAAATACAGTCACTATTTAGAGTTTGTGTCAGCTAAAGACGGCAACATTAAGGTTGGTTGTACACTCTGTGCTGGTGGCGCACAGAGTGTACAACGTCAAATCTGAAGAACCATTTGGAGTCGCAGCGCTGCAGTCCAACTTACAGAGCAAGTCCCAGCAGGTGGTGCGAAGCAGGTCCCCCACCACCCAAACAACAAAAGCTGGACTTCGGTGCAAAACCAGTAAGTGGGGGAGAGTTGAAGAGGTTGATCGGGTAGTAGGCCTATGTTGTAGCGGAAATGCTGCCCTTAAACAGGGTTGACTCGCTCTCTTTCGTGCCATAATAAACCAGATCCCTACTACTGGCAACGCTGAGCTGCCTCACAGTAAACCATTTTTATGTTGAGGCTGTAGGGGTGTTGTCGGCAGCTGCTGCATGTAACTAATAAAGTAACTTGTAATCTAACTTTATTACTTTGAAAATCAAGTAATCTGTAAAGTAACTAAACTACTTTTAAAATCAAGTAATCTGTGAAGTAACGAAGTTACTTTTTCAAAGTAACTGTGGCAACACTGTGTATAAACATATGCATCTTTTCACCGCGATGCACGACACAGATCCGGAAAGATGTACCTCTGTTACCCAATCAGTACGGACAAAGTTACACTGAGCTTGTGAAGCTGTAAGTAGACAATCAGCTATTAGAGCCACTACTGGAATGAGAGGCAGATCCGCTCTGGTAAGTATTCATTAATAGGTATGAATTAGTGTGACAGCAAACATTACAGCAAAGATTTTGAAGTTCAAACTCACCATGGAATTCCTCACCGATGGACAGCAGCGATTGCTGAATCAGCTGTATTTCTTTTTCATTTTTGATTTTTAGAAGCCTTTCATTCACTGCAACCTTTCGCTGGCTCAGCAAAACCGCCGTCCTCGCCTCCTTCTGTGAACACAGAACATAAGCTGAGACGCTGATCCACAGCTGACTGACAAATATAAATTAAGGACCACTCACTCAAATGTCAATGTATACCAGGTCACCGAAATGAAAGCAAAGAAATACCATATGTTCATTATAAAAAGAGCAAAAGCCTACTGCCATGTTGTGCACGTTGACCAGGTGGCAGTCCAACCGCGAGAATGTGAAACCGTGGCACTTCATGTCTGGGCAGCTCAGTCGGCCTCCATATCTGCACACACACCATATTGTCACACACAATATTGTTACACATTGCCAGGACATCGTCAGCACCAGTAATCAGCTGTGTGTGTGTGTGTGTGTGTGTTTGTGTGTGTGTGTGTGTGGGATACACTGACCTTCCTGATGCCAGGCCTAGCATCAGCCTCCTCTCCTCCTAGTCCGTGACACCATGCACACTTCTCAAGTGACCAGACAAGTTGGTGTATTGGCCCTTGCAATCCGGGCACTGTTTTTTGTGTCATTTTCTGTGTGTGCAATGTAAAGGCAAACATCAAACATGTGGAGAAATAAGTCAACAGCTGAAACACAAGATTGAACTATTAACAAGTATGGCGCATGCAGCATTACTCCTGTAACAAATTGAAGGGGTATGGACTTTTTTTTTAACCCCATCACGCAATCGACTGCAAGGAGCTATTCCGTCACTTAGCGCACAGTGCAGCAAGCTCTGGTTGTGAAGTCAGTCCATCAGTAAACCGTGCTGATGCGGAGCTGACAGAGAGCAGTGTCTGTTTTGCATGCTCAGTGGTTTAGCCTGATCAATAGGGGCCAGATTATGCACACACAGAGACAAACAGATGTGACTGATATCATGTTTTAACCACAGATGATCTCCCAGAGGTAAAAGTGAACACACCTGTGTTTAATAGGCAATGCATTATGAAATAGCATCATTTCCTAATTTGACTTGTTTGCTAAATCATAATTTATCAAAGGGGTCAACAAGAAAGAACATTTTTAAAATCAATCTTTAATTATTGGTGTAATTAGGGTTAGGAATGGTAAATTTATCACGAATAAACCCCCCGCTTCGTCCGACGACTGAGCAGTTCGATGGGGAATCAAAGGCAAGGGCACGGGCCGGCACACATCAGTGATAAGTTCTCAATTCCAGCAATATCCAGTAAGGTTCATTTGGTTTACAAACACCTCGAGAAGAGCCAAAAAAGTGTAAAAACACCTTCAAAAATATGAATAAACTCTAAAAGAGCAAACGTGATGATCTTGAGGAGTATTTATTTCTGACGACGTACGTTTCAACCTCAATGGGCCTTTATCAAGTCCGTACAAATACTCAGAGCGTGTCTACATCTCTCAGGCAGCAAGTGGCATGGGCAAGCTAGCAACGTGCTAAGCAGGCAGGTAGGAAGCAACTTCTTCCGCTATTTGGTCCTTCAAAATAAATTTCCTATTCCTATATTTAGAGCGCAAAAGTGTTTTCAATAACCCACTGCAGGTTAAAACCCAATAATTAAAAGGTTACAATAGTAAATCTTTAAAGATCACAACAGTGCTTTTTTTCTGCCATATAATGCAGTCATAAATACTCCAAATCAGGAGTTATTTTGAGAAAGAGCACAACAGTGCATCACTAAATTCCCCAAATCACTGGAATTGTTGGGTCCTTGTAAATTAGAGTGTGGTCTAGACCTACTCTTTCTGTAAAGTGTCCTGAGATAATTCCTGTTATGATTTGACACTATAAATAAAATTGAATTGAATTGAAATTAATTGACAGATGGAATAATGGGCTTACTGTACCAGCAAGTCAAGTTGAATGGCCTATTTAGCATTTTCATATTGTAACATTTGAGCATATTTAGTTTATATCATATTTTATGGTTCAAATGTTTACTGCAACAATCGTAGTATTTTCATGTTTTTTATGTTTAATACTCCTAAAGTCATCCACAATACCTGTAAGAGTAGTAGGCTAGTTACCTGAGGGCTCCAGCAGGGGGAGCGTAGATCTGATGAGCTACGGCAAGGGGCAAGGAGGAGTGAGGGAGGAGTGAGGGAGGAGTGAGGGAGGAGTGAGGGAGGAAAGAGGGAGGAGTGAGGGAGGAGCCATAGACTGTTGGGCGGTATCTGACTGTGACGTTAGCGGAGAGTTTCCAACGCTGCCTACACTCTATGTTACGTTACACACTTTCACTGGCAATCTGGATGCAACTGCTGCTGAAAGGAAGAAAAAATACAGGCTATTGTCCGATTCAGCAGGGAAACATAATTTACATTGCTGAGTGACTGATCCTCCGTTTTTTTAACCTCTTACTGTATTGAGTGTGTTAGTCATTAAGGTAATTTTTTACAAATTAGAATTAGGGAATTAGAAGGGGTGTTGTGAGATGATGGGGGATTAAGTGACTAGGTTCTTAGTGTAGAGGCAGCAGTAGTATTAGAGTGGTGGGTTCGCGCGTGCATGTGTGACGTCATCACACGCACGCGCAAACCCACCTAATCTGGTCATATGAGCGTGCGTGTGACGTCGCGGGTGCCCGTTGGTACTCGCGATCGCCATCTAGCGGCCGAATATGGTAGTGCATCTCGTCGTCGAAGCTGCGCGCGCATCTAGCGGATGTGATGACGCCGCGGGCGAACGTCGGCAGCCCCGCGAGCGCCATCTAGTGGCCGAATATGGGTTATGTGGGGGTGAGGCATCATTTACATTTTTGTAAAAAAAAAAAAGGTGTTAATACGTCTGTTAGACCAATGGTTAGCTGTTAAGAATGGGTTTGCTATTGGTTGATTTTAAAAACGCCCTACAGGGTGTGGTTTGTGGTGTTTAAAACCCCTTGTTTCAAAGCTGACTGCTCACTTTTTTATCCACCATTTTTAGCTGTTCTGGTAGCTAGCTTGCTACCACGTTTTCCACATCAAAAAGCACTCTGGAGTTTTCACTTTTTAATTCTTTTTCGGGAAAAGCAAAGAGGAATCGTTTTTCAGCCATGGCTTTCCCCACATTTGGACAACAATCTGGATCATCTTTTGTTGAAGAAGGTGAGACATCTAGAACAGTAGCCACTACATTTGGTTTGAGCCTTGCCCCCCGAGAAGAGTTATGGGGATGCTGTGAGACTAATACTGGAACAACAGGCAGTTTGAGTCAGGCTCCCAGAAAGAAGCGATTCCGTTCGGAGATCTTTCCTACAAGCATGACCGAATCGTGTACATCTGATCTGGAATATGTCGGTGTCAATGGATACAGTTATTCAATTCGCTACAATGCTGGATACGTGACATTAGCTGTTTACACTAGTGTTGCTGTAGAACTATCTAGCCAAGCCAAAACAGCCTGTACAATCTCTGTAAAAGACCGGGGCCTTTTCCGCGAGGTTGTCTGTCCGGACCTCAACAATCCTGGCTTACCTGAGCTGGTGTATGTGTCTCAATGGGATAGTCGCAATGGCTCCAGTATCTATCGTGTGGAAGCAGACCGTTTCACTAGACCTACAGAGGATTTTATTTTCCTTAGCGCCTGCAGTGAAAGGGAGAAGTTCGTTGCTGCCCGTGGTCATGAAGAATGGAAGTTAAAACCGTATCCTGTATCTAACGAGGAATACAACAAATGGTTTAAAAATGTGTTCTTTATACAATGGTGTGACTGGGAGATTTTGAAGAAACCGTTTGACACCATCGACTATGTCATCAGAAGAGACAAAATAAGGAGTTCTTATGAGAACATAAGAAAAAGATTGATATTTGGGGACGCTGACCAGCAGTCTCTATCCCTGCCACGGAGCCTCTATAGACCTAAAATCATCAGACACAAAGACTAGCAAAATGGTGGGTCTATTTTTAATGTGCTAATTATTTGCCCCAAATAGTTAAAATGATTTTATTTTTATTTTTTGCTACTGTGATTGTAATGTGTTATTTGTTTTCTTCCCAGAGGATCTGGAGTGGTTTCATTCGACCCCCCACAGGTACGCCTCCTAACACCCCTGGTCTATTTGCACCCCTAAAGGCATCGGATCTCCTCAATCCCTTTCATCATCGTCATCATCGCCACCTCTATCGCGAACACTTCCTACCATCCCCACCTACACCTCCCCTGCCACCATCTCTATTGTTTGGGGCACTTCCCCTCAGACATGTGCATATCAAACAACCCCTCAACATATGCTGCATTACAACAGGAGGTGTTGCTGATTGTTCGGACACAGAGGCGACTGATCAGACGGATGGGGTGGTGTCATCTTTGTTTATAGATAGCATTAAAACAGCGTCTCTACATCTTCTTAACATTGTTCTTTACAAGTATTTGGAAGAGCTTTGTTTGGGCTGTCAGATCAATCATCCAAGCCAGAAACTGCATGCCTGTTTAGAGGGGCTACCAGAACACTTCTACACTGTCCACTTTGAACAGCTTATAAAAAGACTCCTTACTGATAAATTCATTGGTGTAGTGCAACGTTTTCTGTCCTTGAAACATCTCATGGCTGATGAGGGTAAAATCAGGGGAGTATCCGAAACAGTTTTGTACGAGTTGAAAACGGCTGAAGATGTTACGACTAAGATCAGTGCTATGTATGACTCTATGATAGGGGACGACCTTGTCAAAATAGCCGAAATTAGAGAGATTGGGGACTATTGGCGCGATTTATATGCAAGAAAAAACTAACTGTGAAAAGATGGGGAATTGTTTATGTGTAATGTATAACCATATCACGTATCGCATTTATCTGGTATTTTAGATCAAGCCATTGCTAATAATGTGAACGACGTTGAAAAATACCAATGTAAGAGTGCTGATGTAGATCGTACAGTTGTGAGTAGGTTAGAAAAACTGATGGTGATTGTAAGAAGACAACATAACACCCCTCCTTGGGAGGATCTGTTGCAGATGTTATTATCAATGTTAATGACACGTGAGAGTATAGTGGAAACATTTTGTGACGTTATAGCCAACATTACACGCAATTTTAAGATGCTGAAAGTTTATCACCTACTTACTATGTATACAATGCTTGTAGATACAGTGAGTTTGTATGTGCAAGAAAAACAGTATACTGATGTCTTGCAGGATTTGCAAAAACTAAATATATTCATAATCAGTAAAAGCAATGTATCCGTATTAGCCAATATGCTATCTATGATAGAACGGGTTTCACTGTCTTCATAACTGTCCTATGTATGACTGTGTGTGTGTTTTGTAAAAAAATAAAAAGAATGACATAACTCTGTGTTCACTTGTGTTTTAAATGAATCATGGAGAAGGTTATGCACAAAATATACTATGATCCGTCCCACCCAGGAGGGTTAGGAGGTGTACACAGGCTTCGTGATTCCGTCAAAGAATGTACTGGCTTGTCTCCAACTATCCCCACGGTTAAAAAGTTTCTGCTGAGGCAGGATGCGTATACACTGCACGCCCCTGCATTGAAACACTTCCCAAGAAACAGAGTGATTGTTAATGGTATCGACAAGCAATTCCAAGCTGATTTGGTCGATATGTCTGAATATTCATCGGAAAACGATAATGTGCACTATTTATTGACATGTATTGATGTGTTTTCTAAATATGCCTGGGTAATATGTCTTAAAAACAAATCGGGTCCTATTGTGACAAGTGCCTTTAAGGAAATATTGGAAGAAGGACGCATACCCCAGAAGCTCCAAACAGATGCTGGAAAAGAATTTTATAATAAGGTTTTTCAAAAATTGATGACACAGTATAAAATTCACCATTTTTCCACATCGAACGAAATAAAAGTAAGTGTGGTTGAACGTTTCAATAGGACTTTCAAAACCAGAATGTGGAGATATTTAACGGCTGTTAACTCACGCCGATATATTGAGGTAGTACGAGATATGGTTGCAGCTTACAACTCGGCATACCATAGGTCAATAAAAATGGCCCCGTCCTCCGTATGTAAAGACAATGAGAAAACTGTCTTTAACACTGTACAAACTGAAACCACATGGAACAGTGCTGTTTAAATTTCAGATTTTTTCAGACATTTTTCGTAAAGGTTACCAACAGACCTTTACAGATGAGTTTTTTACAATATCAAAACGTATAGGTAGAACTCCTCCTGTTTATATACTGAAAGACAATAGTGGGGAGCCAGTGACAGGTACCTTTACGAAGCAGAGTTACAGGCTGTAATTGTAGACAAAAAAAACAAAGTGTTTAAAATTGAGAAAGTGCTGGCTCGAAGAAAACAGGCCGTAAAAGCTTGTACTTGTGAAATGGCTAGGATGGCCTGATAAATTCAATTCATGGATCTCTGAAAAGACATGGTTGATGTAAGATAAAAGAGAGGGGTCAGTCTTGTAATATTAGTCATTGTGGTTTGTTAGTGAAAGGTGTTGGAGCTATGAATAAGAACGGATGTTTTGTTACGCTACCTAGTAATGCCTCACAATTAGTTTATCCAAATAATAAGATTTGGCAATTCAGAACAAAACTTCCTAAACCGATCATATTACAAACACCGTATGAAGTTGGTCTTATTGAAATTCAATACCCCAGGATCTGGAATAGTTTCACTGAGAACGATGCCAAGATTGATTTCATCGACACGAAAACGAAAATGTTCAACAAGCTAAGGCTAACAGTTGGTTCTTATAATACAATCGCCAGCATTGTTAATGAATATAATATGAAATGTCCTGCTAACACAGCCCTAGCCCACATAACTATGAGCCACAACCCTATCACTAATAAGATTCTTTTCACGGGAGGAGACGGCTGGAATATTGTGTTTAGGGGACGTCTCGTTTCGTGTTCGAAATTCACATTGGCCCTCATTTAAAATGTTCAGCTCCACACCCGGCCGACATTCATGGGGGTCGTTATAATATATTTATTTACAGTGACATTGTGGACTACCAGCTAGTCGGTGATAGTCATGTACCCTGCTCCGTTGTATAAATATCTCTGATGAGAGCAAGCGCATGCCCACTCTAAGTTTACGACAGTCCTCACTACACATCGTTGTCACGCTCGACTATTACTGATATTCAGATAGAACTACGAGACGATCAGAACCAACACATCCCTTTCTCATACGGAAAAGTAATTGTCAAACTACATTTTAGACCTGTGAAACATCATTAAAATGATGAGGAAAGCGTACACAGCCGATGGAAGATATATGCACTATTACATGAATCAAGCTGGTGGAGAGCTGCCAGGGTTCATAGGCTCCAGCACAACACGGTCATGGATTAGGGGGATATTCAGAAATTTATTTCGAATGGCTGTTCCACTTTTAAAAAGGGGTTTAATATAGCCCAACCCCATCTGAAAACAGCAGCAAGTGGTTTTATTGGCGATGTTGTGACTAATGTCAGGAACGCCGTAGCATCCAGACAACAGGGCAATGGGCTCATGGTGTACAGGCATAAAGCATTAAAAGAAGCCTCCAGGATGTGGGCGTAGCCGGACTGTGAACAAAAAGCATAAAAACACCACCAAAAACGAAGAATTCTCAAAAAAGCATCTGTCAGTAGGCGCAGAGCTCCGAACCTAGGGACGCCTCTGGCCCTGACAAAAGACATATTTTAATTTTACAGAATCAATCATGGCGTTTATTCATAATCAGTCCGAAGAGTGTGTGAAGACCGAATTGGACCGGTTTACAGTACCGTACACAAACATCTATCGAAAAATCAACATTTGTAGAATCCCCCAATGTCAGCTCTAACGGACGGCGGTCCTATTGAATTTTTCATTTCGGCTAGCGGAGAGGATTATCTAGACCTTAACGATTCCTACTTGTATACACGTGTAAGGATTACAAACCCTGATGGCACTTTGTTGGCTAACTTAGCCGATGTAGGTTTTATAAACTATCCTGGATGCAGTCTTTTTTTCACAAGTAGATATAATGTTGGGTGATAGACTGATCACAGTCTTCAAATACGTATCCTTATCGATCCGTTATAGAATGTCTTCTGAATTATGGAAAGGACACATTGGCTACATGCAATTTAGCACAGGGCTATTTTGTAAGGACACAGCGGGCAAAATGGATGAGACCTCTATCACAGGTGATAATTTGGGGTTGACACAAAGGGGTGAATACACATCCGAAAGCCGTATTGTTGAATTAATAGCACCAGTACCGCAGATTTGTTTTTTTTTCAAGAAAAATTGTTGCTAAATGGTGTGGACATGTCTCTGAAATTCATACGATCAAAAGATGACTTTGCACTAATGACCCCTGAAATGTCCAATTGGCTGTGAAAAATAATGTCTGCTAGTCTATTTGTCAAGAAAATATCAGTGGCACCAACTGTTCGACTAGTTCATAGTCGGGCCCTGCAGCATACTAATGCAAAATATGCTATTGACAGAGTAGCTCTAAAACCTTCTCAATACCTACAGGCACACGTGTTTGCAACCAAGAAAATCTATTCATAGGCCAGATTCCTAAATTTGTAGTCATAGCTTTCGTAGATAATGAAGCATACACAGGATCGTATACCCATAACCCCTTTAATTTTGGAAACTATAATACAGAATTTATTAGCCTTTATGCCGATGGACAGCCTCACCCAGCCCGTCCTTTTCAGCCCCTTTTTCAAAGAGGGCAATATATGGGAATATTATCAACTGGTTGAATCAACAGGACGCCATTTAAAAAGACAGGTCACTAGTCATAACACGAGAGGATTTTGGGGCTGGTTATACTCTATTTTCTTTTAATTTGGAACATGACGGCGGGGGCTCAGGAAATGTTTCACTGATTAAGAACGGTAACGTTCGCTTGGAAGTTCGGTTCAGAAATCCACTTCCTAGGACTGTGACCCTTATCTGCTATTCAGTTTTTGACTCTGTAATCGAAATATCTAACAGACGGCAAGTCCTATTGGACCACTACTAAAGATGAATACAATAGAACTCACCAGCGTCCTCAGAAAAAGAACGAATAGAGACACAAATTTCTTAGGAGTAATACCATGCGATCATCTCCCAAAAACAGTCGTTTGTAAATTACCCACCATGCTCGTTGTAAATACACAGCCCAGTAATATGCCGGGTGAACACTGGCTAGGTATTTACGTTACAGAGAACAAGCATGGTTTGTTCTTTGATAGCTTTGGACATCCACCTACCTTTTTTCCTCAGGAAATTGGCAATTTCCTCTTGAAAAACTGTGTGGAGATGTACCATTCAGCAATCAAAGTGCAAAATA
>NC_041341.1:2559069-2594069 GCF_004354835.1 Perca flavescens
CCAGCCACCAAGTGTCTCCATTGAGAGGGAACAAAAGACATCTGAAGAGGTGTATGTGTGCTTGTGTGTGTGTGCGTCTTTATTTAACCAAAAATATTTTGTTATACCTCTAGACAATCCATGCCATAGAAGTAGGCTAAGTATCTGAAGACACCGGACTAACAGCGACAGCCCCTACATCACGCCAAACAAATCGTGAAGCTACAGGCGAAGGGTCTGAAGACACCGGACTAACAGCGACAGCCCCTACATCACGCCAAACAAATCGTGAAGCTACAGGCGAAGGGTCTGAAGACACAGAGCTAACAGCAACCGTCCCACATCACGTCAGACAAATCGGGAGCTACGGGAGAAGAGTCTGAAGACACTGGCCTAACAGCAACACAGCTTACACCCCACCAACCGTGTCAGGCTGCTTTGCAGGAGGCCCATGAAAATAATGTAGGTGAATACCTCTTTAACTGTATCTATAGCACCGAGGAAGGCACCGATTATGTCAGCTGTATACCACACACCTCTGTTATAACTGTGGCAGATAAAAAGTGTAACAGTGCTAATACCGCCATAACCACTCCTGTAAATGTATTAGAGGTTAGCGTTCCATTCCTTGATAAGCAAGCAGTACCTAATTATATTACTAACAATCGGTTTGAACAAGGTGGGGCACTAGGAGGACCTGAGCAGTTAACATTACTTCAGAGTGAAGAGCTTTTTGAGTATTGCGTCAACACATCCCTCAACAAACTGCAGTCGCTGACCCTTATAAACAAATACAATCAGAATTAGCGAATTACGAAAACAAAACGATGGTCTTATGAATAAATTAGATGTCTTGCAAACAGCTAACACACAATTGACCGGTTTGGTCACAGACTTTGGAACGGCTCTAGCCAGTCAGGCCAGAGCTAACACGCATTTGGTTGATATGGTCACAGGCTTTTGGCGCAACTATTGCCTCTCATGTCAGCTCTCTCAATTCAATGCTTGTACCTATGATAGTATGCCTTAAAAACACAATGAATCTGACCCGCAGTAAAACAGGCTATAGTTTGTGCAAAATATATAAAAAAAAAAAAAAAAAAAAAAATGTCATCCCCACCCAAAAAAAAAAAAAAAAAAATCTGAACCCCTAGGGGGTGTGATGCTCGTATTGATGAGGAACTAGAATGGCCGTGCAGGAGGACGATTACACAAGAGCAGTAAGCAATCCTCAGGATTTTGCACGATTGTGCGCAATACATGCAAAAATATTCAAGCCTGGGCCCGATCTATGCCTAGCGCTAGAGCTAGTGAAAGCAACAGTGAGAAAACACATGCATCAGATAGCCCTGCTCCTGCGCAGTTGTCACATAATGGTCCTTCAAGCGTATATTCCAACAATACACAGTCCAATACAGACGCTACACAATCATCAAATACAGACCCCACAGGCATAGATCAGAGTAATAAGAGACCAGCATGTTTTCCCGAGTGTTCAGCCCTCAAAACGATCTTGTACAGATGAGCAGTCCGGTCCCCAACCGTCCACAAGCTCTTATAGACCCCCTCCATCACCCTCCATCACCCTCAGAAAATCCTCAGGGTAGTGTGCAGTGTGGTGCGGGGCGGGTTTCTAAGGTAACATCTGAAATAGCATCCAGACAGATACCCCTTTTTAATGCTGCTGAATTTCGTCAAGATGTTGACTTGCGAAATATTGATTTGACGGATATTGGTGGTGTTCCTGAAAGGGTGTATAGCACCCTAACAGGTTTAATAGAGAGGGCGTTTGGTAATGCAACACAGGACAGCGTTTTAAATGTTGAGTTAAGGGGTCCTGCCGTAGATGTCCCTATCCAAACAATGTTGAATTCAAGCGATGGCTATAACAGACACATTTCTGGAGCAAGTAGCACAGGCGATGCAGAGTAACGATAATTCACTGACCAAGACTCTTTAGAATTAATTGTGACAATAGCGCGCAATATGTCGGGAGGGAATGGTGGGGGACGCCGAAAACTAGGAAGCATTGGTTACGATCAAATATTGTCAGAAAAAGGTAATGCTTTGTATAATCCCAAGAATAACGCTGGTAACGACAATCTCTGCTTTTCTCTCTGCCTGGCACATTATGTAAACAGCAGATTGTCGCATGATGAGAAGATGAATTATGCCAAGCAGCTGCATAGTGATTTGGGGTTTGACTACACACACAAAGTTTCGTTCTCTGATGTTGACAGATTTCAGAAACATTTGAAAATGAAAATTGTGATATTCCATCATGAAGCTGGCTGTTAAAAACCCACAATCTTCAAAACGCATACGACAAACCCGATGTGAAAACAGCGTGGTTGTATTTGCATGACGAGAATTATTATCTCATCGTAAATAAAACGGCTTTTTTTGGGCGTCGTGACGCTTGCGTGGGTGTTACAAGACCTACCAGAACCCTCTGGGGCACCGTTGTAGTTGGGATTGTAATGTGTGTTACCCTGCTTGTATACCTGACAAGACCATTAAATGCACAGACTGTAGACGATATGCAAATCGCAACAGTGTTTTGAAAACCATAAAAACCCGATGGGAAACACGGGCTTATACCGTGCAATACAAACAAATATTGCGAGTCCTGTCACGCAACATATCGTGTGCTCGAAAAAATCCACACAGCTGTCAAAAACCTAAATGCCTACATTGTAGAGAGCCTTTAGGTGCTACTACGCACTCTTGCTATATACAACCGTGAGAACGCCAAAGAAAGTAGTGATAAGTATCTCTTTTACGATTTCAAACACGTTATCAATGTGGGCGTCATGAAGCTAATTTTGTATGCGTTATGGATATGGACGGTCAAAAAACTGCTACGAAACAACAAACTGCGTCGCATCATTCATTCAGAACTACAGACAGGAGAAATACAAAGGCTATACTTTTATAGCACACAATGCTTCAGGTTTTGACAGTTATATAGTTTTAGAGTATCTGGTGAGTCAGAAACTTTGTCCAACTATTACTATGCGGTTCTAGGGTGCTTCTGATGATCGATTCTACTTTCAATCAGCGTTGGATCGATTCGTTCAGTTTTATCCCTATGGCTCTGTCTAAAACTCCGCAGCAATGGGGTTCTCAGATCTTCTCAAAGGATTCTTCCCCATGAATTTAACAAGCGAGAGAATGAGAATTATATCGGACCGTATCCTGCACCAGCTCTATATGGTTATGATGCTATGAGCGACGCGTCTAAGAAAACGTTCATGGCGTGGTACGATACGGTCCGCGACACACCTTTTGACTTTCGAAAAGAGCTGCGCAGCTATTGTGTTAACGATGTAACGGTTTTGATTAAAGCATGCAAAATATACAGAGAGGCCTTCCACGAGTGCACAGGCCTAGACCCGTTTGCATACGCTACATTGGCTTCCTCGTGTATGGGTGTATTTAAAACGCTGTTCCTTCCCAAAGACACTGTTGTTCTGACATACGAAGGTGCCTACATTAGGCAAAACAAGACATGTTCTGATGTTTCAATACAGTGGCTTGAGTATGTTGCAGACAGAGAGG
The DNA here is from genome assembly GCF_004354835.1 of Perca flavescens. Lineage (NCBI taxonomy): Eukaryota > Metazoa > Chordata > Actinopteri > Perciformes > Percidae > Perca > Perca flavescens. Next base: position 2,562,610 of record NC_041341.1, read on the forward strand.
GCCTTGACATACAACATGCTCTGAACAGAGGTGAAAAGTCATTTGGTTAGTTCTTTGTAGATGGCTATTGTGAAGACACACACACGTGTTATGAATTTAATGGCTGCTTCTTTCACGGCTGTGATGAGTGCTATGCGCCAGGTGAAATCAATCCTCTCACCAAAAACAAAAAAAAACACAGGGTGAGCTGCGCTCGGAGTTCCATAACAGAGTGGCTGCTCTAAAAAATAAGCATCAGCTGAAAGTTGTGGTGATGTGGGAATGTGATTGGAGACAGGCTGTGGACACTAACCCTGACGTTAAGGAGTTCATGTTAACATATGAAAAACCAGGGCGTCTCAATCCACGAGAATCCCTCTTTGGAGGACGAACAAATGCAATGAAGCTGTACCACAAGGTAGAAAATTATGAAAAGATCAGATACTATGATTTCACAAGTTTGTACCCAACTGTTCAGTCCAATAGAGATTATCCAATAGGACACCCCCAAATAATACACAAGGATTTTGATGACATAAACGCATACTTTGGCATTGTGAAATGTACAGTAGCACCGCCCAGAGGCCTGTATCACCCTGTGTTGCCCTACCACTGTAATGGTAAACTGATGTTCCCCCTATGTGCTGCGTGTGCTGTTCAGATGAATCAAACAACACCTTGCACACATAACGATCAAGAACGGTGGTTGTCTGGCGTTTGGGTGACGTTTGAATTACAGAAAAGCCGTAGAAAAGGGTACAAGATTGTTTCCATTGCTGAAGTTTGGCATTTCCCAGAAAAAACTGATCAGCTTTTTAAAACCTATGTTAAAACATTTCTTAAACGTAAGCAGGAAGCTTCAGGATACCCTGGACATATCAAGACGGAAGACGAAAAACAAAAGTACATAGATGACTATTATGCACATGAAGGCATTCGTCTTGATCCGGCCAAGATATGTTTTAACAAAGCTGTCAGGCATACAAATAAACTGCTTCCGTCTTTGGGGAAAGTTCGCCATGCGTAATAATATGACTACTGCTGAGCTCATAACAGAACCATCCCGCTTCACACAGCTCATGTTCAGCGACACTTTTGATGTTCGCCAGTTCTCATTCATCTCACCAGAAGTAGCTATTGTCCAGTGGCGATACACCAATGGGGAGGCATCCAGAGTAAAAGACGTGAATGTTTTTATAGGAGCCATGACCACCGCCTATGCTCGCATGGAGCTATATGATTTGTTGGATAAAGTGCAGGAACGTATTTTATATGTGGATACTGACAGCATTTTGTTCACAAGCAGAGACGGCGAGTGGATCCCCCCTCTAGGGCCTTATCTTGGCGATTTAACGGATGAACTAAATAGCGCTCAAGTCTGTGGGGCTCCTACCGAAGATTATATAACGGAGTTTGTTTCCGGGGGTCCTAAATGCTATGCTTATAGGACTGCTCAAGGAAATACACAAGTTAAATGCAAGGGTGTGACCCTTAATGCCTCAAATGCCAAAGTGGTTACACATGAATCGTTAATTGGTCTTGTTCAATCCTTTGTGACCAACCAGCAGCATCCTAGCCGTCTGACCACAACAGCATTCACAATAAAGCGCGACAAAAAACAGTTCCATCTCAAAAACGACACCTTGACAAGGAAAGTACAGGTTGTTTACAACAAACGACGTGTGCTCCAAGACTATACAACCGTCCCTTATGGCTACTAGGGATGTTTCAGGATTTGATGGTAGGCTTCAACACCCTTTTAGCCTCGTTATCAGCGGTCCCTCTAATTGTGGAAAAACATATTTTGTCAAAGACATTATTGAAAACATGTCCTCTGTTATTTCACAAAAAATTGATAACATAGTATACATCTATTCATGCTGGCAACCAATATACGATCAATTGCTTAAAACAGTGAATATAAATTTTGTACAAGGTCTCCCGGAATCGTTCTGCGACGAGACACTCTTGCCTACTACTAAGAATAATTTGCTCATTATAGACGATTTAATGAATCAAGCCTGTGATAATTTGGAAGTTCAAAAAGTTTTCACACAGTATGTCCATCACAGACGTCTTAGTTGTATATATCTAGTGCAGAATCTGTTTATTCAAGGTAAAGCTAGTCGTACAATCAGTTTGAACACAAACTATATGATTATTTTCAAAAATGCTAGAGATCGACATCAAATAAGCTTACTGGCACGCCAAATGTTCCCCGGAAATACTAAATATTTTTTAGAGGCTTTTAAAGACGCCACTAGTTACACCTTTGGCTATCTATTGATAGATTATAAATCCACAACCCCCAATATTTTAAGACTCAGAACAGCTCTGATATCCCCCCAGCAGGTTGTATACGCTCCTAGAAAAAAGGTGTAATAATGTCAAGCCGAATGGAGAGGAATTTTACATTGTTAGACATGCTACATAAGTCATCACCCAGAGCGAGAGGTGTCATTGTGAGCAACGCTAGTCCAGACTTTATCAATGCGCTTTGTGAAATAGCTTTGAACGTCCTAAGAGGCCACATACCACTGTCTAATAATCAGTACAAACTGTTAAAGAAGAAGAAGAAAGTTATTAGACTAATAGCTGATAAAAAAGTTAAACATTTAAAAAAAAAAAAAAGACAATCAATCAAACAGGTGGGTTTCTACTGCCTCTACTGGGCGCCGCTATCCCATTCATAGCAAGTCTTATCAACAGGAATTGAGATGGAACACACGCAGAAAATGTTTTTGGTTCCACAAAATCAATTAGCGGCATTACAACCTCCTCAAACATCGGACTCCTCAAATGTATCACTGCGACAGTCTGTACAAAGTGAATTGGACCGAGCCATGAGTGATATATTGAAACAGCCTGACATTGATGTATATGAAAAAGCTAAAAGATATTCCAGTATTCTACAGCGGTACTTAGTCATGATAAAACAGGGTGAACGCGAGAAAAGTGTGATTACATTATCAATGCCTGAAGTTGATTCAAAGGATGATTCAAAAGATGAAGAAGAAAATATGTTAAAGACAGAAGTGTTGAAACATATGCCTATAAGAAACAAAAGAAATGCTGAATACATATTGGCTTCATTATCCCGACACAATGACCAGTTATCTTGGACAAATCAAGGGGAAATAGTTGTTGAAAATAAGAATGTGCCTGGAAGTCATCTGTATGATCTGCTGAAAAGTGTCACAACCCATAATAATGTTCCAGAACACTCTAGACCAAAAGGGTGGAACATATTTTTAAAAACGTTAGCTAGCTTAAATGTGCCACTCTCCGTAATCCCAAACACGAGGGTACGCCATTCTATTGAGGCTTTTAAAACGTTTGCATCATCTGAAACTAATACACAAACACCCACGACTGCTTCACGAGCTCCTAGCACTCCTAGAGCAATAAGAATGGCCCCTGTATTTAATACACCAACACCTATGATTGTTCCACGAACCCCTAGTACTCCTAGAGCAATAAGAATGGCCCCACCCATTACACATGGTACACCATCTGCTTTTAATCTTTTAGTACTCCTAGAACATTTAGTATTACACCACCCATTGCTAAGACTCGCTGGTCTAGTTTTTAATCTTTTATATTTTCTATTACACTACTTTATTTTTTTTTTTTTACTTTTAAACATATTTTTATTATTTTCTATTTTACTTTTTTTAAAACCTATTTCTATTATTACACTACTTTATATTTTACTTTTTTTTTAAAACCTATTTCTATTATTACACTACTTTATATTTTACTTTTTTAAAACCTATTTTTATTTTTATTCTATTGAGGGGGTGTTTTCTATTTGAGGTGTGTTTTCATTCATTTTGTTTTTGTTTTTATTCTATTGAGGGGGTGTTTTCTATTTGAGGTGTGTTTTCTTTATTGAACTATATGAAAAGTCAGTGTTGTATGTAAACATGTGACATAAAATGAATGTGTTTTACATAAATTTTCTATTCATGTGTTTTTCTTTATTCGACTACGTGAAAATGCTGTGTTGTATGTAAACATGTGACATTAAATGAATGTTTTACATTAATTTTATCTGTTGAATGCATTTTTCTGTATAATTTGTTTTAAAAAAAAATAAAAAAGAATAAAAAAATTAAGGCATTATAAGAATAGTATATTCCACATTCTTTATTTTTTGAAAAGAAACATCATTACACAATTTTTTCCTATAGGTGGCACATGAACATTGTACACATTTAAATTTCTGATCGTGACACACAACGGGGTGTATTCTGCTAACAAAATGGCTGACCATTGTATCGTTGCATACAAGATTAGTACCATACATGCTCAATACTTTTGTATAAGGAATCTTTTTCTGAATATGCCATAAAAAGAAAACGCAGTGCTGGCCACATGTTGTAGAATAATTATTTTGCACTTGGATTGCTGAATGGTACATCTCCACACAGTTCTTTAAGAGGAAATGGCCAATTTCCTGCGGAAAAAAGGTAGGTGGATGTCCAAAGCTATCAAAGAACAAACCATGCTTGTTCTCTGTAATGTAAATACCTAGCCAGTGTTCACCCGGCATATTACTGGGCTGTGTATTTACAACGAGCATGGCGGGTAATTTACAAACGACTGTTTTTGGGAGATGATCGCATGGTATTACTCCTAAGAAATTTGTGTCTCTATTCATTCTTTTTCTGAGGACGCTGGTGAGTTCTATTGTATTCATCTTTAGTAGTGGTCCAATAGGACTTGCCGTCTGTTAGATATTTCGATTACAGAGTCAAAAACTGAATAGCAGATAAGGGTCACAGTCCTAGGAAGTGGATTTCTGAACCGAACTTCCAAGCGAACGTTACCGTTCTTAATCAGTGAAACATTTCCTGAGCCCCCACCGTCATGTTCCAAATTAAAAGAAAATAGAGTATAACCAGCCCCAAAATCCTCTCGTGTTATGACTAGTGACCTGTCTTTTAAATGGCGTCCTGTTGATTCAACCAGTTGATAATATTCCCGTACATATTGCCCTCTTTGAAAAAGGGGCTGAAAAGGACGGGCTGGGTGAGGCTGTCCATCGGCATAAAGGCTAATAAATTCTGTATTATAGTTTCCAAAAATAAAGGGGTTATGGGTATACGATCCTGTGTATGCTTCATTATCTACGAAAGCTATGACTACAAATTTAGGAATCTGGCCTATGAATAGATTTTCTTGGTTGCAAACACGTGTGCCTGTAGGTATTGAGAAGGTTTTTAGAGCTGCTCTGTCAATAGCATATTTTGCATTAGTATGCTGTAGGGCCCTACTATGAGCTAGTCTAACAGTCGGTGCCACTGATATTTTCTTGACAAATAGACTAGCAGACATTATTTTCACAGCGAATTGGACATTTCCAGGGGTCATTAGTGCAAAGTCATCTTTTGATCGTATGAATTTCAGAGACATGTCCACACCATTTAGCAACAATTTTTCTTGAAAAAACAAATCTGCGTGTACTGGTGCTATTAATTCAACAATACGGCTTTCGGATGTGTATTCACCCCTTTGTGTCAACCCCAAATTATCGCCTGTGATAGAGGTCTCATCCATTTTGCCCGCTGTGTCCTTACAAAATAGCCCTGTGCTAAATTGCGTAGCCAATGTGTCCTTTCCATAATTCAGAAGACATTCTATAACGGATCGATAAGGATACGTGTTTGAAGACTGTGTGATCAGTCTATCACCCAACATTATATCTACTTGTGAAAAAAAGACTGCATCCAGGATAGTTTATAAAACCTACATCGGCTGCGTTAGCCAACAAAGTGCCATCAGGGTTTGTAATCCTTACACGTATATACAAGTATGAATCGTTAAGGTCTAGATAATCCTCCCCGCTAGCCGAAATGAAAAATTCAATAGGACCACCGTCCGTTAGAGCTGACATTGGTGGGATTTCTACAAATGTTGATTTTTCGATAGATGTTTGTGTGTACGGTACTGTAAACCGGTCCAATTCGGTCTTCACACACTCTTCGGACTGATTATGAATAAACGCCATGATTGATTCTGTAAAATTAAAATATGTCTTTTGTCAGGGCCAGAGAGCGTCGGTTCGGAGCTCTGCGCCTACTGACAGATGCTTTCTTTTGAGAATTCTTCGTTTTTGGTGGTGTTTTTATGCTTTTTGGTCACAGTCCGCTCACGCCCACTTCCAGGCGGGCTTCTTTTTAATGCTTTGCGTCTGTACACCATGAGCCCATTGCCCTGTTGTCTGGATGCCACGGCGTTCCTGACATTAGTCACAACATCGCCAATAAAACCACTTGCTGCTGTTTTTAGATGGGGTTTGGCTATATTAAACCCCTTTTTTAAAAGTGGAACAGCCATTCGAAATAAATTTCTGAATATCCCCCCTAATCCATGACCGTATTGTGTGCTGGAGCCTATGAAACCTGGCAGCTCTCCACCAGCTTGATTCATGTAATAGTGCATATATCTTCCATCATCGGCTGTGTACGCTTTCCTCATCATTTTAATGATGTTTCACAGGTCTAAAATGTAGTTTGACAATTACTTTTCCGTATGAGAAAGGGATGTGTTGGTTCTGATCGTCTCGTAGTTCTATCTGAATATCAGTAATAGTCGAGCGTGACAACGATGTGTAGTGAGGACTGTCGTAACTTAGAGTGGGCATACGTTTGCTCTCATCAGAGATATTTATACAACGGAGCAGGGGTACATGACTATCACCGACTAGCTGGTAGTCCACAATGTCACTATAAATAAATATATTATAACGACCCCCATGGATGTCGGCCGGGTGTGGAGCTGAACATTTTAAATGAGGGCCAATGTAAATTTCAAACACAGAGTCTGGTATGAACCCAAGAATTTCGGCCAGACGTCCCCTAAACACAATATTCCAGCCGTCTCCTCCCGTGAAAAGAATCTTATTAGTGATAGGGTTGTGGCTCATAGTTATGTGGGCTAGGGCTGTGTTAGCGGCACATTTCATATTATATTCATTAACAATGCTGGCTATTGTATTATAAGAACCAACTGTTAGCCTTAGCTTGTTGTACATTTTCGTTTTCGTGTCGATGAAATCAATCTTGGCATCGTTCTCAGTGAAACTATTCCAGATCCTGGGGTATTGAATTTCAACAAGACCAACTTCATACGGTGTTTGTAATATGATCGGTTTAGCCAGTTTTGTTCTGAATTGCCAAATCTTATTATTTGGATAAACTAATTGTGAGGCATTACTAGGTAGCGTAACAAAAAATCCGTTCTTATTCATAGCTCCAACACCTTTCACTAACAAACCACAATGATTAATATTACAAGACTGACCCCTCTCTTTTATCTTACATCAACTATGTCTTTTTTTCAGAGATCCATGAATTGAATTTATCAGGCCATCCTAGCCATTTCACAAGTACAAGCTTTTTACGGCCTGTTTTCTTTCGAGCCAGCACTTTCTCAATTTTAAACACTTTGTTTTTGTCTACAATTACAGCCTGTAACTCTGCTTCGTAAAAGGTACCTGTCACTGGCTCCCCACTATTGTCTTTCAGTATATAAACAGGAGGAGTTCTACCTATACGTTTTGATATTGTAAAAAACTCATCTGTAAAGGTCTGTTGGTAACCTTTACGAAAAAATGCCTCTGTGCTTTGATATCCTAACGGTGTCCCCATCTGAAATTTAAACAGCACTGTTCCATGTGGTTTCAGTTTGTACAGAGTGTTAAAGACAGTTTTCTCATTGTCTTTACATACGGAGGACGGGCCATTTTTATTGACCTATGGTATGCCGAGTTGTAAGCTGCAACCATATCTTGTACTACCTCAATATAACGGCGTGAGTTAACAGCCGTTAAATATCTCCACATTCTGGTTTTGAAAGTCCTATTGAAACGTTCAACCACACTTACTTTTATTTCGTTCGATGTGGAAAAATGGTGAATTTTATACTGTGTCATCAATTTTGAAAAACCTTATTATAAAATTCTTTTCCAGCATCTGTTTGGAGCTTCTGGGGTATCGTCCTTCTTCCAATATTTCCTTAAAGGCACTTGTCACAATAGGACCCGATTTGTTTTTAAGACATATTACCCAGGCATATTTAGAAAACACATCAATACATGTCAATAAATAGTGCACATTATCGTTTTCCGATGAATATTCAGACATATCGACCAAATCAGCTTGGAATTGCTTGTCGATACCATTAACAATCATTCTGTTTCTTGGGAAGTGTTTCAATGCAGGGGCGTGCAGTGTATACGCATCCTGCCTCAGCAGAAACTTTTTAACCGTGGGGATAGTTGGAGACAAGCCAGTACATTCTTTGACGGAATCACGAAGCCTGTGTACACCTCCTAACCCTCCTGGGTGGGACGGATCATAGTATATTTTGTGCATAACCTTCTCCATGATTCATTTAAAACACAAGTGAGCCCATTAGAGTTATGTCATTCTTTTTATTTATTTATTTATTTTTACAAAACACTCTCACACATCCATACATAGTACAGTTATGAAGACAGTGAAACCCGTTCTATCATAGATAGCATATTGGCTAATCTGGGATACATCGCTTTTACTGATTATGAATATATTCAGTTTTTGCAAATCCTGCAAGACATCAGTATACTGTTTTTCTTGCACATACAAACTCACTGTATCTACAAGCATTGTATACATAGTAAGTAGGTGATAAACGTTCAGCATCTTAAAATTGCGTGTAATGTTGGCTATGACGTCACAAAATGTTTCCACTATACTCTCACGTGTCATTAACATTGATAATAACATCTGCAACAGATCCTCCCAAGGAGGGGTATTATGTTGTCTTCTTACAATCACCATCAGTTTTTCTAACCTACTCAGAACTGTACGATCTACATCAGCACTCTTACATTGGTATTTTTCAACGTCGTTCACATTATTAGCAATGGCTTGATCTAAAATACCAGATAAATGCGATACGTGATATCGCTCACTGATATGGTTATACATTACACATAAACAATTCCCCATATTTTCACCCTGTTAGTTTTTTCTTGCATATAAATCGCGCCAATAGTCCCCAATCTCTCTAATTTCGGCTATTTTGACAACGTCGTCCCCTATCATAGAGTCATACATAGCACTGATCTTAGTCGTAACATCTTCAGCCGTTTTCAACTCGTACAAAACTGTTTCGTATACTCCCCTGATTCTACCCTCATCAGCTGTGAGATGTTTCAAGGACAGAAAACGTTGCACTACACCAATGAATTTATCAGTAAGGAGTCTTTTTATAAGCTGTTCAAAGTGGACAGTGTAGAAGTGTTCTGGTAGCCCCTCTAAACAGGCATGCTGTTTCTGGCTTGGATGATTGATCTGACAGCCCAAACAAAGCTCTTCCAAATACTTGTAAAGAACAATTTTAAGAAGATGTAGAGACGCTGTTTTAACGCTATCTATAAACAAAGATGACACCACCCCATCCGTCTGATCAGGCGCCTCTGTGTCCGAACAATCAGCAACACCTCCCTGTTGTAATGCATCATATGTTGAGGGGGTTGTTTGATATGCACATGTCTGAGGGGGAAGTGCCCCAAACAATAGAGATGGTGGCAGGGGAGGTGTAGGTGGGGATGGTAGGAAGTGTTCCGGCGATAGAGGTGGCGATGATGACGATGATGAAAGGGATTGAGGAGATCCGGATGCCTTTAGGGGTGCAAATAGACCAGGGGTGTTAGGAGGCGTACCTGTGGGGGTCGAATGAAACCACTCCAGATCCTCTGGGAAGAAAACAAATAACACATTACAATCACAGTAGCAAAAAAATAAAAATAAAATCATTTTAACTATTTTGGGCAAATAATTAGCACATTAAAAATAGACCCACCATTTTGCTAGTCTTTGTGTCTGATGATTTTAGGTCTATAGAGGCTCCGTGGCAGGGATAGAGACTGTTGGTCAGTGTCCCCAAATATCAATCTTTTTCTTATGTTCTCATAAGAACTCCTTATTTTGTCTCTTCTGATGACATAGTCGATGGTATCAAACTGTTCATTCAAAATCTCCCAGTCACACCATTGTATAAAGAACACATTTTTAAACCATTTGTTGTATTCCTCGTTAGATACAGGATACGGTTTTAACTTCCATTCTTCATGACCACGGGCAGCAACGAACTTCTCCCTTTCACTGCAGGCGCTAAGGAAAATAAAATCCTCTGTAGGTCTAGTGAAACGGTCTGCTTCCACACGATAGATACTGGAGCCATTGCGACTATCCCATTGAGACACATACACCAGCTCAGGTAAGCCAGGATTGTCGAGGTCCGGACAGACAACCTCGCGGAAAAGGCCCCGGTCTTTTACAGAGATTGTACAGGCTGTTTTGGCTTGGCTAGATAGTTCCACAGCAACACTAGTGTAAACAGCTAATGTCACGTATCCTGCACTGTATCGAATTGAATAACTGTATCCATTGACACCGACATATTCCAGATCAGATGTACACGATTCGGTCATGCTTGTAGGAAATATCTCCGAACGGAATCGCTTCTTTCTGGGAGCCTGACTCAAACTGCCTGTTGTTCCAGTATTAGTCTCACAGCATCCCCATAACTCTTCTCGGGGGGCAAGGCTCAAACCAAATGTAGTGGCTACTGTTCTAGATGTCTCACCTTCTTCAACAAAAGATGATCCAGATTGTTGTCCAAATGTGGGGAAAGCCATGGCTGAAAAACGATTCCTCTTTGCTTTTCCCGAAAAAGAATTAAAAAGTGAAAACTCCAGAGTGCTTTTTGATGTGGAAAACGTGGTAGCAAGCTAGCTACCAGAACAGCTAAAAATGGTGGATAAAAAAGTGAGCAGTCAGCTTTGAAACAAGGGGTTTTAAACACCACAAACCACACCCTGTAGGGCGTTTTTAAAATCAACCAATAGCAAACCCATTCTCAACAGCTAACCATTGGTCTAACAGACGTATTAACACCTTTTTTTTTTTTTTTTTTTTTAAAAAATGTAAATGATGCCTCACCCCCCATATTAACCCATATTCGGCCACTAGATGGCGACCGACAACGGCGTCATCACATCCGCTGGCGAGATGCGCGTTAAGCCAGCGGCTTCATCACATCCGCGAGATGCGCTCCCATATTCGCCACTAGATGGCGCCGATCGCGAGTACCAACAACGATTAGATGCAAAACCACATTCGGCCACTAGATGGCGATCGCGAGTACCAACGGGCACCCGCGACGTCACACGCACGCTCATATGACCAGATTACAGGGTGGGTTTGCGCGTGCGTGTGATGACGTCACACATGCACGCGCGAACCCACCACTCTAATACTACTCCCAAGATATGGCCCATTCAATGACTTAGTGGGAGCGCAATAAAACTAACACAAGTGGGGAAAAAAAAAACAGTGGTTGGGTCTCCCAATTACGTCTATTTAAAACAAAAGAAAAAAACATTAAGATACAAAATAAAACTTTAAAAGACACATTTCACAAAACATGACCAATGTAACAAATATCATACCTTGCTTGACTTAGAAGCACATTCCCCTCCCCCAGTTGAAGACAGGCCGGTGACTGGAATCTATGTTTTCAAAGCTTTATGTTAAATTTATAATAAAAACAAAGCTAATATCTTGTTTAAAACCACCTTGAGCATACCTGTGCTTTAGCTGATGTGTTTAAACAATCACTCCAAGCTGTGGACCCTCACAGCCATGAAGATTCTAATAAATAACAGATTTAACAATTATTTAACTTATCTGTAATAAAACGAGCTAAAACATGATTCATGGTGCTAGTTCTAGACATGCATTGCTAACATTGGATTGTTAAACATTATTTAAAATGAAACTTATTTAAAAAACAAAACCTACCAAATCAAGCACCAAACAAAGGCTGGCCTCAGCTGCCTACTCAGGTGTGTCTGACTGCAGCAAGAAAGATCCAGGTGAGCTTCCCTCCCCTATTTATAGACTCTGCCCCAAAATTCAATGAAAAGACCTTTCCTCATTCTTATTGCTGTAGTAGCTGCCAATGGTAAGTCTCTACTTACTACAGGTCATATTTTTCTCATGTCACATGATAGAGAAACAGTATGGAATTAAAAGTTTAAAATATGAAGCAAAAGGTGAGTTTCTGTCTTTCTAAATCTGTACAGAAATATAACCTCATGTGTTTTAACTTTGTAGTCGAAATATGTTAAGTTCTATATATGAGCACAGAAACCCTCATAACTCCCATTGTTTAACACTCAGGTGAAAGACTTCAGCGCAGCAGTGGGAGTCCCAGAGAACTACATCTTTCCTGTGAAGAACTACAGTGATGAAACCCACATCAATGATGATGTCAACACTCTGATCCTGAGTGCACTGAGACAAATGATCAACCTTGGAGACAACTTCATTTATAAAATGTAAAAATGTTTTACAGAAAGCAGAGAGTCTGGGATGTCCAGTTATAATCTGTTGGCAGATAGCTTTGACAGTTAATGTCTGTATTTGATGAAGACTGATGTCTCTATAAGACAGCTGGGATCTGATCCTAGTTACCAACACATACAGTGGCTTGAAAAAGTATTCATACACCTTGAACTTTTCCACATTTTGTCACGTTACAACCACAAATCTAAACGTATTTCATTGGGATTTTATGTGATAGACCAACACTAAGTGGCGCATAATTGTGAAGTGGAAGGAAAATGATACATGGTTTACAAAGTTTTTTACAAATAAAAAACTGAAAAGTGTGGCGTGCAAAAGTATTCAGGCCCCCTGAGTCAATACTTTGTAGAAACACCTTTCGCTACAATTACAGCTGCAAGTCTTTTGGGGTATGTCTCTACCAGCTTTGTACATCTACAGACATTTTTGTCCATTCTTGTTTGTAAAATAGCACAAGCTCAGTCAGATTGGATGGAAAGCGTCTGTGAACAGCATGTTTCAAGTCTTGCCAGAGATTCTATATTTGATTTAGGTCTGGACTTTGACTGGGCCATTCTAACACATGAATAAGCTTTGATCTAAACCATTCCATTGTAGTTCTGGCTGTATGTTTAGGGTCGCTGTCCTGCTGGAAGGTGAACCTCCGCTCCGGTCTCAAGTCTTCTGCAGACTCTAACAGGTTTTCTTCTAAGACTGCCCTGTATTTGGCTCCATCCATCTTCCAATCAACTCTGACCAGTTTCCCTGTCCCTGCTGAAGAAAAGCACCCCCACAGCATGATGCTGCCACCACCATGTATCACGGTGGGGATGGTGTGTTCTGGGTGATGTGCAGCGTTAGTTTTCCGCCATACAAAGCGTTTAGCATTTAGGCCAAAAACTTCAATTTTGGTGTCATCTGACCAGAGCACCTTCCTCCATGTTTGCTGTGTCCCTCACATGGCAAACTGCAAATGGGACTTTTTATGGCTTTCTTTCAACAATGGCTTTCTTCTTGCCCCTCTTCCATAAAGGCCTGATTTGTGGAGTGCACAACTAATAGTTGTCCTGTGGACAGATTCTCCCACCTGAGCTGTGATCTCTGCAGCTCCTCCAGAGTTACCATGGGCCTCTTGGCTGCTTCTCTGATCAATGCTTTCCTTGCCTGGCTTGTCAGTTTAGGTGGACGGCCATGTCTTGGTAGGTTTGCAGTTGTGCCAAACTCTTTCCATTTTCGAATAATGGCTTGAACAGCGCTGCATGAGATGTTCAAAGCTTGGGATATTTTTTTATAACCTAACCCTGCTTTAAACTTCTCCACAACTTTATCCCTGACCTGTCTGGTATGTTCCTTGGGCTTCATGATGCTGTTTGTTGACTCTAACAAACCTCTGAGGCCTTCACAGAACAGCTGTGTTTATACTGAGATTAGATTACTCACAGGTAGACTCTATTTACTAATTAGGTGACTTCTGAAGGCAATTGGTTGCACTGGATTTTATTTAGGGCTATCAGAGGAAAGGGGGCTGAATACTTTTGCACGCCACACTTTTCAGTTTTTTATTTGTAAAAACATTTGTAAACCATGTATCATTTTCCTTCCACTTCACAATTATGCGCCACTTAGTGTTGGTCTATCACATAAAATCCCAATGAAATACATTTACATTTGTGGTTGTAACGTGACAAAATGTGGAAAAGTTCAAGGGGTATGAATACTTTTTCAAGCCACTGTACATGTAATTGCATGTTTGCATGTTTGTGATAAATAAATTCTGTGGCTTGCAGTCAGTGTGCATGTGTTACTATTTTTATCAACACTTGGATGTATGAAAGGAATTTCTAGGCGTGCATGGCTTTCATTTCTTTTATTTATGTCTTCCTGAAATCACAGAACACACACATACATACACGGCTGTACTAACTCAGGATTTACTAATTTCCTTCTCCATAACCATATTGCGCCGGATTTGTAATGCCTACTTAATCTGTTAATGTTAATGATAAATCCTCCAAGTACGCTAAAGTTAGCCATGGGGTTCCTCAAGGCTCAGTGCTTGGACCAATTCTATTCTCCTTATATATGCTTCCTCTAGGCAATATTATTAGAAACACTCAATTAACTTTCACTGTTATAAATGACACCCAATTATAAATGTCAATCAAACCGGATCTTAAACCAGTCAAAAGCTAAATTTCAAACGTGCATTAAAGATATAAAATCCTGGATGACCTATAATTTTCTGATGTTAAACCCTAACAAAACTGAAGTTATTGTACTGGGACCTAAACACCTCAGAACCTCATTATCTAAAGATATAGCTACTCTGGATGGTATTGCCCTGGCCTCCAGCACTACTGTCAGAAATTTAGGAGTTATTTTTGATCAGGATATATCCTTTAATGCCAATCTACAACAAACCTCAAGAACAGCCTTTTTTCATCTTCGTAACATTGCCAAAATTAGGAATATCCTGTCTCAAAACGACGCTGAAAAACTAGTGCATGCATTTGTTACTTCCAGGCTGGACTATTGTAACTCCCCTACTGTTAGGTTGCTCAAATAAGTCCCTTAAGACTCTCCAGCTGATCCAGAATGCTGCAGCACGTGTTCTCACAAGAACTAAGAGAAGAGATCATATTTCTCCTGTATTAGCTTCTCTGCACTGGCTTCCTGTTGAATCCAGGATTGAGTTTAAAATCCTTCTATTGACCTACAAAGCTCTAAATGGTCTAGCACCATCATATCTAGAAGAGCTCCTAATACCTTATTGTCCCACTAGAGCACTGCGCATCCCAGAATGCAGAGACTTACTGGTGGTACCTAGAGTCTCTAAAAGTAGAATGGGAGCAAGAGCCTTCAGTTATCAGGCTCCTCTCCTATGGAACCAGCTCCCGATCTGGGTTCGGGGCAGAAACTGTAATCGCTTTCAAGAGGAACTTAAAACTCTTCTATTTGATAAAGCTTATAGTTAGGGAGTGAGGAGTTGCAGTGTTCACCTAACTGGCCCACCTGCTTCTCTTCATAATTGTTAGACTAATAATACATAACAAAGTAGAGGGAGGCAGGCCAGCCAAGCCCGATCCGGCAGGGGGAGAGTTCTAAGCCCGAAAAAGCTACCTTTCCTTATGACCTGTCTCTCTTAGTTACGGTTATAGTTACGCTGTTATAGTTCTAGACTGCCGGGGGACTTCCTTCCTTCCTTTGACACACTGAGCTGCTCTCTCCTCTCCCTTTCTATTACTTTTACTATTACTATTTGTGTGTATCCAGTCCCAGAAATGCTTGTTACTAATCCTAGCTTCCGGGGAGTAAACTCCCCAGTCCTTATGTTTTTCCCCAGCGTATTTCCTTGGAGAACGTTGGCACCAAGATCCTGGTTCCAGCTGTCGCCGGGTCCTGCTGCACTCCCTGCCGAGCTCAGCGGTGCCCTGCAATGTCATGCTTCTTCCGGCTGAACCCTGCAGCTTCCCGCTGGATCCAGTCACTGTTCCATTATTAATGTGACTATTATTGCCACTGTTCATCACACCCCAACCGGAGCCATTCAGACACCGCCTACAAGAGCCTGGGTCTGTCCGAGGTTTCTTCCCAAGAGGGAGTTTTTCCTCGCCACTGTCGCACTGCTTGCTCTTGAGGGAATTACTGTAATTGTTGGAATTGTTGGGGCTTTGTAAATTATAGAGTGTGGTCTGGACCTACTCTATCTGTAAAGTGTCTCGAGATAACTCTTGTTATGATTTGATACTATAAATAAAATTGAATTGAAATTGAATTGAAAATTGAATTAATCTGTGCTTTATGTAGCCTATTGTATTCTGTATTCTTGTATTTTATTGAATGTGAAAATGTATGTTGCTTTTCTTGTCCAGGTCCCTGTTGCAAATGAGAACCTGTTCTCAACAGCCTACCTGGTTAAATAAAATAAATAAATAAAAAAACATTATCTTATTTAAACAAAACAAATGATCACATTACATTACTAACCACACTCATATACTGTCTCTAGCAATTTACATAAATACATAATGAGACGTTTCCAATGCCTTATAGCCTGCTATAACCCATGTGTATAAATCTGCTATAAAGCCTGCTATAAAGCCTGCTATAACCCATGAGTATCCATCTGGTGACAAACAGGTCAGTAGTTAGTCGACCTATCAGCATCCTACTAGTCATCTCAAAGGTCACTGAAACTGTAAACACCTTCCCAGGTGAAGCTGGTTCTCCAGGGGGAATGTGGACATGGAGTCAAACCAGGGATGTTGCTGGTGGTGAAGAAACTGATATTTTTCAGGTGGACCTGGTTATATCTTGGCCTGGTAGATAAACCACATGTTCCCCAATGTCAACAATGTGCCCAAACAGCAAACCCCAACCACTTAACATTAGGAAACAGGACTTGCCATGCAAATATTGACATACTGTACATTTCAAGTATGTTGCATAGAAGATGCTGCTCTATGATGCTGGTTTGGTTCTATCCCTGAGGAACCTTCCTGAAAGTATATAGGGTGAAGGTCTACGGAGCCCATGCTCTAGAACCTAATTCTACTAATTATTCTGCCGTGTGCTGAATTGCTGCGGAGCTCTCCGGCGTCCGGCAAAAATAAAAAAGCTCTGCGTATCTGCTGCGGAGGGTTGAGGACCACCGGAGCTGAGTCAGTCGGAACGCAGCCGTTCTGCAGTCAGTGGAAACACACACACTGACTTTACTGGAAACCTGATGACTCCACCGCCGTTCTGGAGCCATTCTGGAGCCATTCTGGAGCCGTTATGGAGCCAATCTGGAGCCATTATGGAGCCAATCTGGAGCCATTCTCCAGTTCTGGAGCCATTCTGGAGCCATTCTGGAGCCATTGTCTACCTTTGGGGTGCTGCAGCCTGTGCTGCAAAGATGAGAAAGGGGGAGACTTTCAGACTTGAGGTGCGCCTTGTGACGCGCATACAGAACGCATGCGCTTCGTTGTCCGCCAAAACACAAGAAGACGACGACAGCGGTCTTGTTTAATGGAGGCAGGAGCAGCTAAATCATCTTAGAGGTAAGTCATTCAGAGTTTTTCCTGCATGTGTAACGGAGTTAAAATATAATATGATCCCACTTGCCATTATCACACATCACGTATCACTGTAGCTTAATTTTACCATGGTCACTAAAGGCAACTTGGTTCGTGCACCCCAGGGGTACAGCAGTCAGACCTTGCTGTCCCCATGGTAAGTGCGCAAGTTATGAGCTCCACCATCGTTATACAAAACGAGTGGTTTATTTTGTTTATGAAACGTATAGCTCCCGAACGGTTGAGCACGTTCTTTTAATGTAAAGTTGACGGTGGTTTTCTTTATTTATATAATGTGGCCAGTGCGACACGTGTTGCTAGCTAAACAGCTAGCTAACCTAATTATATTTTGCACTTGCAGTAAGACGTGTGTGTGTGTGTGTGTGTGTGTGTGTGTGTGTGTGTGTGTGTGTGTAAACCGGGACTGACTGTATGATATAGATATATATCATTTATTCACAGCTAGATGCTGTGATTAAATGGCGGGTTTGCCAAAATGATGAGAGTTTCCTTTGCATAATTAACACAAGGCAACGACAGAGTAGCCTACCCAACCGCTACACATAGGAGCGGGGAAAGGAGAAAAAAAGTTTCAAATATCCGCAGCGTCTCTAGGTCGGCTTGGAGAGGCCGCGAGCTTCACAGCAGCCTCTGCCAGACCTCACCAAAACCCTGATGCTAATTATTATTATATATAAGCTAAAGAGAAGCTATCGTTTTTGTTACTTTTTAAATCCAAAATACGGTTTGAAAAGTTGCTGAGACAGTCTATGCATCTGCAGAGCAAACAGAGGACGGGAGAGATGTTCATTCCCACAAAATGTCAGTTTATCATGTTAAATATGATTTAATTTATTGGAATTTCAGATTTGATTCTTACTGTGGCTGTATATTTATATTCAATATATAAAAATACTTTGTGTCATATTTCAGCTAAAAGAACCACCACTTGTTGAAATTATGCATTTACCATCTTTTTGTGTTGTTATATAGCTACTGATTAGCCTTAAGTATCTCAAATTCAAATTAATTTGTGGGAATTTGAAAAAATTAAAATGATCTATCCAAAAACATTTGTTATGATAATTTGCTTCCACAAGATTTAACATAGGTAGAAATGGTTTTGATTCTGTATGAAAGATGTTTAACTTTTTAGATCAGAGTGATATTTTCAAATATTTTGACAGCATATTCAAATATGCATAATCAAAAATACATTGGTTTGACAGTGGTATAGTTAATTTTGGTTACATGATTCTGTAGTTTGAATGTAGTATTTCTTGTAGTATTCTGTAGTTTTAATGTATTAATTTGTCTTTGTGTTTTTGTCCTTAAGCCCAAAGCCACAACTTTCTACATTTGACAGTGCCCTCTCAAGCAGCAACTACAGCAAGCTGTGTCACAAGCAAAGCCATCTGGCTATTCAGGTAAAAAAAAATTGTGTTTTGCACTTCATAAGTTGTAAGAGGTTTACCATCATCCCGGAATATACATACTATTAACCAAATTAAAATGAAGCAGAATATATTTTTAATTATGAAGTTATGTGTTGCGCCGCAAATGTAATGTATACAAAAGTTGAAAGGACAATCTGATGTTCTATCCATTCTAGTGATATGAATATAGCCCAAGAAATGCTGCTTCTCCATTATCCCTGGCATTAAAGTAACTTTGAGTATGACGCATTAATAGACTTCTTTGTATTTTACAGCCTCCACTGGAAAAGTTCTCCTGCTACAGTATTTGATTTGAACGGCTAATGTAAGGTACATCTAAAACCCAGGTACCTCTCTTTCTTAGTTTAAGGTTGACTTTTATACTGATATGAAAATGTAGTTCAGTGAGGTTTGATTTATTTCAGATAAAAAAAAAAGATGAAATGGCCTTGTAAAACATGTAGATTCGAAGCTGACACACGGACAGAACTGCTGAAACACTACAGACTAAGACATGGAATGGTTAGCCGTGGACAGACAGTGCCTTGCCTTTATAAGGATTGCCCTTGTTCATTTAAGACGTTCAATGCCCTTAATATTCATTTATCCAGGCAGCACCCCGAGGCAGTGACATCAAAAGAGATCCTATCTTTTAGTTGTGTCCTGTGCAGTTCTGCTTGTTTTGATTCAGAGAGGCAATATTCTGAACATCTTGGAAGCCATTTGAGGAGATTTGAAGTAGTTGCATGTGTGTTCAAAAACTGCACCTTCAGCTCAAACATATATTCAACCTTCGCCTCGCACAGACATAGGAAACATTCTCCACATGGCCTTGAAGACTTTAAAGATGAAGTATTGAAAAAATACTCAGATCCAGTTGTTGCTCAGGATGAGCCATTGTTTGACACTGAGGAGGAGGATCCTGAACCTTTGATTGAGGAAGACAAGGATCTATCTCGGATCATTAAGGAGAAGTTTGGCAGCCTTTTTCTTAAGTTAGAGAGCACCTTTAATGTGTCAAACAAGTGCATTGATGAAATTGTGGATGAGCTTCAATTCATATCATGCAAGTTCAGTTCCTGTTGTAAGAGAGTTGATCGAGTCCACTTTAAGGACCCATAGCTGTGAGTTGGACACAGCTGTAATCTCTGATTTGGTTAAAATTCTCAGCAAGTCACACCCAATCAGCTCAGCTTTGGCAAGCAATGGTCCCTTTTCAACATCCTACAAGAGAAGAGAATTCATAAAGGAAACATTTTCAGTTGTTGAACCAAAGGAGTATGTACTCGATAAAAAAGAGGGCAAAACATTCCAGTATGTGCCAATATTGCAATCTCTATCACAGGTTCTGAACAACAAACGCAATCAAGAAAAACTATTGGATACTGATGGAAATTCGGCAAAAGCCTTACAGTACCAATCTTTTCATGATGGATCCAACTTCCAGAAGAATGATTTTTTTCTCTGAAGAGGACAGACTTAGTCTTATCCTTTACATTGATGACTTTGAGGTGTGCAATCCTTTGGGAACTTCAAGGAAAAAACACAAAGTGACAGCTGTGTATTGGATCTTGGGAAACATTCCAGCACAGTCTCAATCAGCATTAACATCCATTAATTTAGCCGTTTTGTGTAAGGCAGTGGACACCAAGACATTTGGATACCAGAAAGTGTTAGAGCCATTGCTAATGGATCTGAGGACTTTAGAAAGACATGGCTTATTTGTTCCAGCTCTGGGAAAAGTTGTCAAAGGAACTGTTATGTGTGTGGTATCAGACAACCTAGGAGCTCACTCGGTTGCGGGCTTTGTTGAAAGCTTTTCTGGTTCTTATGCTTGCCGTTTTTGTCTTGCTGAGCGGTTTGAGTATCAGTCCAGAGAGGTGAGATCTGATTATTTTCAACGGAGAACTGAGGAGCAAAATGCAGTACATGTTCAGACTGCTTTGTCCAGTCTGAATAATTCCCCGTGCTATGGTGTGAAAAAACAGTGTGCACTGTCTGAAAAGCTTGAGCACTTTCATGTTACATCTGGGTACCCTCCAGATGTTTTACATGACCTTCTTGAAGGCATCATTCCATTGAGAGGCCGTCAACTTCCCTGTCCAGAGCTGGAAGTGAACTCGCTGAAAAGACAGAGGTCAAATGAGAAGGGCTCAATCAAAGGCATCAAAAAGCCCAAGAAAGCAGAGGTAAACTACCTGCCTCCACTGCCAATTGGGGACACGGAAGCCACTTTAGATGAGGAGAGGGTAGACATGCTGCAAGAAGTTAAGAAGAAAAACAATGAGCGCATAATATCTGAGAAAATGGAAAGATCTTTCTCCTTCCGAAGACAGGAAGTTGTAAAGCAGTGCCCCGCCATCAAAGATTTCCGGGAGAGATGGCCTGCTCTTTTCTCTGAAGCTCAGGTAAAACAAGTGTCTGAGTGTGGTATTTATAAATCCATTAAGAAATAGTGTTTGTTAAAAAGTAAATAGCATAATCGTACCTCCTTTTTTCAGATCAAGGAGGAATTCAAAAGAATCACAACGGTTCCCTTGGAAAGAACCTTTCTCACTAAGCTGGACTTCTACACTCCAAAAATGCAGGAGGTATTCAGCAAAAAAGGCGGAGTAGCTGGGACCAAAATACGACCACTTCTGGTTTCACTCAGCCAGGTAAAGCAGGGGTTCCCAAACTTTTTCGTCTCAAGACCGATTACAGACAGTTGGTGTGCCTGTGCACACCAGTGTTCAACATAAAACTTACTGGCCCAGCCTCAATGAAAAGAACTTCTTTTTTTGGAGGAAAAAAAAGTTTATTTATTGAAATTGTTCACATTTAATTGTTTACAGAACAGTGAGAACAAAAAGGGTTTGTGAGTGTGAGAGAAATGGAGAGAGGGCAAAAAATAGACGTAGAGAGAGATGCACCTGAGCTGAACAGACAGTGAAAAATCATGCTCTCTATTTTAATTTGGAAAATAAATTGACATTTCACTCTAACTGGCAACCCAAGCAAAATCGGTCGGCGGCCCACTTTGGGTCTCGACCCATAGTTTGGGAAAGGCTGAGTTAAAGTTTCAAATGCATACAGTTACTTTGAAGTGGATTAACCTACAGCAGTTCAGAGTAATGCACTCAGAGGACCAACCAATGTAGATCCAGGATATCAAAGTTTTGTATGAATTTTGATGTTGCTTCTATTGACAGTTATAGATTAGTGAATTCATATAGTATCTTCTGTCTTTTAAAACAGCGACACGTTGAAGCGAGACGGGAGGCCATTATTCGCGCTCTGATGGAATTCCTGGGGGAGTCTTCAGGGAAACTCATTAAGGACTACAAGGTAAATTCAAACATTTTCAGATCACAAAGTTCACTTGAGTACATTATATTGAATGCTTATTCACTTCCCCTTTAAATACAACTTGCTTGAACCATCAAATAATTGTCAGAAAATTCCAATTTTTTAAAATGGAGTCTTTATTGGCCCCTTTGAACAAATTCTTTTTTCCCCCAAATATTCTCTAAATTTGATTTTCAAAAAGGGTTCATATTTCTTTTTTTAACAAACAAAAATGTAATGTATATGGGAGCCCATTTCTGCCAATGGAAAACAAAGGATGAAAAGAAATCCCCATGGAAATAACAATGAGATAAAAAGTCACAATACTTAAGTTATAATTTTTGGCTCACTTTGTGGTTCGCAACTTTTTATTTTACACGCACATGTGTATTATTCAGTGTTACCAAAGTTCAGGAATCCCTAGAGTTGTGCATAAGGTCCATAAGGCCTCATTTACTACAGATTGGTGTAAAAGCGAGTGCAAACTTCAGCTGTTATCGGTACTGTGGAACAAGAATATTTTCAGAATCAGAAAAATTTATTTCACACTGAATTCCGCAGCAGACAGTACTATAAGAGTTTGAAAAGGGGTTGGAATAAGTAAAGCTTATATGTTTCCAGACCCTAACAACACAAATGCATACACAAGAGACAAATAACAACATCCTCATCATCACTCTCTAGTTCCCTGCTACCCCTTTCCTCCTCAGTTGGCAGTCTCCTCCTTTTTGTATGATAGACTAAATTTCTTTTCTCCTAAACCTAGTGAAGTTATTTCAAATGTTTAGGATCGATAGGTATTGAAATATTGATATTTTTGACACTAGTCTCTAACTTGAATAAAAAATGAAGCTGTACTATGCACCTGAACATGGATTCACATATATTTTACAGGATATCAGCAGAGAGAAAGCTCAAGAGGACCAGGCTGAGCAAGTCCTGAAGATCTGTGTCTTCCACACAAGTGAAGAAGATGACGGTGCATCCGAAACTGATGTGTCGATTATTATTGAAGGGACTGAGGTACTTGACAACTGTGGAAGTGTTGCAAAGGCTTGTCTCCTGCTCATGGGCATCATATATGCCATGAACCTGAGTTACCCCCCAAAAATGAAATACAATTTTTAAGTTTTTCAAAAGCTTCTTCTAGAGCTTGATGTCCTTAAGCTGTGCCTGAAAATCCTGACTCTGCGAAACAAGCTTATAGCATGAGTGCACATGTTTGACCCATGAGTTGTCCTTTTAAAGAGGGCGCTAAAAGAAAAATACGGCACAGTTGTTTATGTAGCTATTTGTCTATTTTCCTATTTTTCTCTTGTTTTAATTATGTAATTTTTATTTTAACTTGTTGCACTGTATCAAACATGTGACCATGTAGTGGCTAAGTTTTGGGGACAAAAGAAAAGAAGTTAGATCAGCATTTTCAAGTTCAACCAGAGGTTCTCAACTGGTGGGTCGTGGGGCCATTTTCAATGGTCATTTTCAACAGATGTGAGTGTGGGCATGAAAAGAGCGAAGGCGAAATATCGCACTTTTTAGTTTCAAGATGCTCTGCTTTTTGTAGGATATTACTCATGATACAGAAACAGATGTTTGAACCTCAGGGCGAAACACTGTTCTTTAAAATTAAACGTTTTAAGGTTGAACCAATAATAAGCATGTCTTTTAAGATGCACTGAAGGTTCCTGAAGCATGTCAAATTTTTTCGAGAGTTTAAGGTTAAAAAGCCAATCCAAAAGATAGGCTACGTATTCTCTATGCAAACAGTTCCTGAATGTATTCTTGTGCCTTTTTAACAAGCTACCTCAAACCCATTTTAGCCACCCTAAAATGAAATTTCTGTCATCTACTCACCCCGATGCCGATGGGACTGAAGTTTTGTCAACATTCATGCTCTTCTGGGAGTTTGCAGAGATGTTTTTTTTCAGAAAACTGCATTGAACGGCAACTTGGCTTCAAACATCCAAAAATATGTCATGAATCAAATAAATGTCTCCATACTGCTCATCTGAAGTAATCCAGGTGTCCTGCAGCTTACACATTCCTAGATGTTTTAAAATACAAAACAAAATTGTGTTTGGCTGTGTTTGCTCTGCTTTGCTTCCTCTGTGGTGCTGCATGAACACGGATGGGCTGGCTGGAAGTTAGTAGTGTTTAAGTTTGTGTGCGGCGTTGGAAGGAGCACGCATGGGAAGAGCAGTTTGTTTTTTGTTTTTTACAAACGTCTTGGCATGTGTGAGCTACAGGACACTTGGATTACCTCAGACAAGCAGTATGGAGACATTTAATTGATTATTTGTCTTTTTGGACGTTTGAAGTTAAGATACCGCTCACTGCAGTTGAGTGGATAAAAACGTCTCTCAAACTCGCAGAAGAACACTCCTATTGACAAAGGGGTGAGTAAATAATACAGGGTCCATACGTTTTGAAAAAACCTGAAAAAGTTATGGAATTTGAAAAATGCAAATTCCAGGCCTGGAAAAGTTTTGGAAACCTAAAAAGATCCAGAAACTTTTGGAAAAGTCATGGAATTTGTTTTAACACAGAATAATAATATGTGATTAATAAATGTATTTTCACGTAGTCTTAACCTCAGCATTGTATTCGGGGAGCGATATTATAAATCCCACTATGGACCACATACATGTCATTCATTTTATAGTTAAACCTCGGAGGGTAAACTTTAACACAGATTTGCATTCTTATTGTATAATGTCGACCGACATTTTCAGGAACACGTAGTCATGCAAATCTGCCAAAAAGTCATGGAAAAGTATTGGTTAAAATGCGTATGAACCCTGATAATAACAAAATTCATCTTAGGGTGAACTATACTTTGTTGTTTTGCCATGCAAACTTGCTGGAAAATGTTTAATGGAAAAAAATATTTTTTTACTTAAAAATAAATGGGTTGTTAAATGAAACAGTTGTCTCATTTTTTTTTAAGTCATTGTTTCAATAAACAAAAACATTAAGAACAAATTTAGGCAATTTAAACTTCAGAAAAAGTATGTAAAATGTTGTGTAAATGTTACTTAAATATAGTCCATAAATAAGTTAGAAAAAGTATTTAAAAATTACCTTGAAAAGCCATTGGTTTTAGGTGAGGTTTTTCAGTTTGAAGCAGTCAGTTTAAGTAAAAGTTACAAAGAATGGGAGAGTAGAACTCAATAACCATATTAATAAACATCAGTAAATTACCTTAGGTTTGCTAGTAAAAGAAACTTATATCTGCAAGTAAAGTTTACTTGATGATCGCCCTTGTAGAATTTACTTACAATTTCTAAGTACAAAAACTTTCCTAGGTTTTCCCAAGTAAATAACACTCAACATTTTTTTCAGTGTACAGTTGGAAGCAGGTTAGCCTAGCGTTAGCTAGAAGATGGAGTAAACATGATAAAATGCTGAGAGCTAAACGGTGTAAAAGTGTGTCTGTATTTCACTGGAGAGGAGTCTGACACCAGACTGTAGCTGTAGAAGAGATGTAGCCTACGTGTCACCTTTTTCAGCCCTTCTGAGTTTGCAGGTAGCGATATGATTTTAATATAACATTATTATAGTCATAGGATTTTGTCCCCGCGTTTTAGAGTTAAGCTGTTGTCCTTAATGGCATTTCCCCCCTTACATCAGGGTCTTCAACGTTTTTAATCCAAGGAACCCTTAACTTAAAGTGAGATGTAGCAGGGACCCCCTACATATTGTATGAAATTAAGTTGCATATTAAACTGGGCCTACAATAACTGTTAGGGAAACCTAAAGCCTTCTTACGTACGTTTTTTCATAAGCTATTAAAATATTAATTGTTGGCATGATTTTATAAATCATATTTTAATGTTACATATGTGGCACAGTAAATCTAGGATGAACTGTATCTGTGGGCTGATATCTTAGGGACTTAAAGACTCAAAAATTTACAATAATTTGGAGGCCCCCCTGCAATGACTCTGAGGACCCCCTGTTGAAGATCTCTGCCTTACATTACTTTTACTTTTATACTTTAAGTAGTTTTGAAACCAGTACTTTTACACTTTTACTTAAGTAAAAAGCTTGAGTTGATACTTCAACTTCTACAAAAGTCTTTTCAAACCCTAGTATCTATACTTCTACTTGAGTAATGAATGTGAATACTGTTGACACCTCTGTACAAAAGACAGTTAGGAAAGTTGAGAGAAAATGGTAAGCGTATGTTGCAGAAAGGGAAAACAGAAAGGGAAAAGAAAGTTTTATGAGACAATGGAAAGAAAATAAGACATGACTTTAAGGGAAAGTTAAGTGTACAAGAATGTACTAAGTTGGTTAAATACAAAAAGAGAGTGTTGTGAAAGTGACAGAAAGACAAAGAAAGAGATACATGTATTTTTTAATTAAGATAATGGAGTTCATATTAATATTGTTGGTACAGAGATAACTGCAGTATTTGGGCTCCAATCTACAGGAGGGTAAACGTTTAGATGAGGATAGTAAAGACTGCTATATCACAAGCACCAAAACTTAGGAAAAAGAGACAAATTAGGTAATTTTCAGGAATGACTAATGGTAATTTCCAAAACAAATTGCTTTTAGATATTATTGTGATCTGACATATCACAAATTAAAAAATTGAATTAGGATTTGTGTAGATAAATCATGTTTATGAAAATATGATGTTTTATTGTTGTTGTTGCCCAACAAAAATATAGGCCTACAAGTTTGGTTGAAATGATTAGCTGCTTAAATACTTAGTTGATTGATAGAACTACTGTGATCATTTCCAGTTTAAAAAATATGGGGACTTTTCTGTGTTATTTTTATTATTTTTATATTTTACTTGAAGTACATATTTTATGATACTTTTCTTACTTAGGTAATATTTTTATAGCGACATTTTGAATCAATGGTGTCATAGGTTAAAATGTAGAAAGAGAATTAAGAAAACTAAAATGAGTGATTAAAGTAAAAGTAATGCCTCTTGGAGGAGTTGTGTTTTGTGTTTATTCAGTGTGCCTCGATGGATGTCAGAGTGGACCTGTCTCACTCCCCCAACGAGCTACAGAACCGGTGACGGACAATACCAGACCCTGAACTACATGACCTCAATCCAACAGACACAGTATTCAGCGCTCCACTTTGGCCCCATCCCCCACACACTTGCACAGAAACACATCTGGAGTTGGAGCAGCAGAAAAGGAGGGGTGACAGATTTGCTACTGCCCATGATTGAGTGGTTGAAGTAGACACCCAGATGGTTTTAGAGCATGATCAGAGACTGATAGTAAAGAAGCAACTCACACATGTCTACAAAGTACTTTGATGAACATTCACAGATGAACTGAAGTTTGAGGAGTTCAGCCCAACTTCACCTGGACTCAGAAGATGTATGATGCTGAAAGTGATAAAGACCTTTACAGATCAGTGCTGACAATAGAACAAAGTGAGGCAGTGATCACTCAGGAGGGTGATTATTGGATCAGAGATGAAGATGAACGAACAATAGAGAGAAGACAAGCAGAAACAACCATAAAGATGAATCCAAACTCCAAAAGTAAGAAGAAAACAACACGTCTGGAAACTAAGGGAAAAGTGAGGTTCAGAAGTATGGAACTTAAAAATGATGATGATGATGATGATCAGAGTGATTCAGAAGAGATCATGGGTGAATATGATCCTGTGATTAGAAGGAGGCTGGCCAGAGCGGAGAAAAGAGGTGATGAAGAATGGAGGAAACAAAAAGATACAAGAGATCACACCTCTGATGAAAGTAAAGATGAAGACAGTGATGAAGATTTGGAGAGGAGAGGAGCTACGGGATTTCATCCTAGCATAGAAGAAATTGAAAGAGACATGGAGCGATTGGAAGACCAATTTGAGAAGCTGAAGATACAGAGAGACACATTGCTGAAAAAAGGATCCCAAAAAGTGGAGAGAAAGTCAAGAAAAGGGAAAACTAGTAAGAAGATGCTTCCAGTGCTAATTCAAGGACAGAATATGTCAGATATTCTTGATAAGTTGCCTGTTCTTCAAGATGGAGCAGATCCTTGGATTTTAAAGTTGGAAGAAATTACGGTGGGAACACAGTATGTCATGGGAGATGTTAAGAGACTTTTGACGAATCTTATTGGGATTCCGGCAATGGAAGATATTCTACAGAAAGCTAGACTTAATCGACATGTGGGAACTGCTGTACATAATCCTGAACTGTTGGCCACAAGTAGAGGTTGACTGTGGAGAGCACTGAAAGATATGTTTCCAACAAATGTGCATCCGGACAATATTCTAATTGAGCCACTGAAACAAGAAGAAAAACCAAGAGCTTATGTGTCGAGAGCTTATCAGGTGTGGAGAAATATTACCGGAAATGATCCAGATGTGAGTCAAGTGGAGCAGTCAATTTTGCGAGCCAAACTACAGAAGGGGCTGCCATCACCAGTGAGGAGTAAACTGGCAGAGGTGGCTGGACTTGGAAGTATGGCAAGAACAGTTTATCCAGATGATGTAGCTCACCAAGTAGAGCTATATAGGAGAAAGGAACATGAGCAGAAAGAACAAGACCAAGAAACTCCCAGAAAACTTAATCGAATGCAGCTGGTGGAAGATAAGAAGAAGGACAAGAAGCAAGCACTGGTTATGCAGACTCAGTGTTCACCAAATCAACAAACATCACCACAGCTTCAGTCAAGTCAGGTTCAATTTCAATCTTCCCAATCCCCATTAGTGATTCCAGTTGTTTTATACCCACAGCCAGTTTCTGGACAAATACAGAACTGGAGAGGAAGAGGTACAGGAAGAGCTGGAAGATATGATCCATATTATATACCTTCACAAGCGTGCTATAATTGTGGACAGGATGGCCACTTTGCCCGTGATTGCAATATACCAGGATGGAATCCTAGAGGAAATTACAGAAGAGGATTCAGGGGCCAGTTAACGTCAACTGGAGGACCGGTGAACCTTACAGGGGTCTGGAGCCAGGATTCTAGAGGTGCCCAGAAGATCTGAGAGGAGGTGTCATCAGGGCCAGAAAGAGATCCAACAATTGAGGCAAAGACAGTCACAAGTTGGTACAGATCCCCACAGATGAGCGTGGACATCAGCTGACTGACCAGAGAAGAGGGGAGAGAGACCGGATTTGCTGTGGCTCATCGACGCATCGACGCATAACGACGAATAGAAAGTAGGTAATTTTTTTTACCTTTATTTATTCAGGGGAGGTTCACTGAGAGTGTAGCCCCAGGGTAATGCACCGACAAGCACACATTTTGAAAATATATATTGTCTAAAGAAGTGATTATTTCTACTTTTAAAAATAGAGTAACTCTCATGTGAACACATCTATATGAAGGGTTAAGATATGCCTCTAAATTAAACAACTTGGTATGAAAATCTTATATTTTGTCAGTACTTGGTGATATACATTCTATTAAATTAAAAAATGACCTGTGACAGCTTCTAACAAGACTAGTGACAAACATGTTATTTCAGTTGGTGTGTTAGGAAATGTTAAAAGAACATTTCATTGTTTTATTTTTGTGCTCCAAGGACATACATTTTTAATATGCATCTATTATTTGAGTGCAGCTCTGATCATTTATTGGGAAGTGATCTCATATCTATCATATAAATTTGAATTGGATTAATGTCAAGTTGTTAAAAACAGCAGATTGAGAGTGCTGTTCTTAAAAGTTTGTTAAAAATAAGCTTAGAACAATTGTGTGACTATTATTAAAATAGCCTGACATTAACATCAGTAAACCATTCTTGGATGTAGTTTGTAAATGCACCTTTATCTTTAACACAAAAAGAAGGGCAAGGTGTATCACGAGTGTCATTAGGACCATATGGAATACATGAAAACAGTAATAATGTGAGAAAAGATAAGACAACTCCTACTCAGGTATATCTTAGTCAAATGAAAAGTTTTTACATTGGTTAATTTGTTGTTTACAGTGTACCAGTAATATGTTCATATCATTCTTTCTAAGTAAAGATTCACGAACGGAAATCAGTTATTACAGCCCAATGATGGATCAGCATGTATATAGAGGTTTAGAAATCTGATTTGAATTTCACTATTCTGCATAAGCTGCAGTGGTGTTACTGAAGCCTGCAGGATTCTAACCTGTAGAGTTAGACAGTAAAATAACTTACAAAGACTCCAGAGTGAAGCTCTGCAATTCATTGAATTTTGATAGAGATTACAATTTTGGCTTATTAATTACAGAAACAATGTAATGGAGAGGAACGATTGTTCTGCACATTACATTTGCGAGTAGACTTGGTATGAAGAGTTTAGGATCATTTTCACAGTTCAACATGCTACACTGATGTGTTGAGATGTTAGTTTAAGTATCAGTCTAAATTTCAGTTAATGCTTGCATTGAGAAATTGGGAATTCATTATTGACTACCATATGCATGGTTATAATTTTATGATGTGGCAAGGTGGCTACATTGCTTTATGCTAGTATATTGCTGTGTGTCAGGTTACTTTTCAGCCTCAGTCCAGTTTATACAGGAATGTCAAGTAGATGAGGTTGAAAGAAGGAGTGTTTAACATAAGGAGATCTATTACACCCACTATCTGTTAAATAAACAGTGAAAAGAGAGTTGTGTGTGATACATTGTAGAAAGTGCGTAATTACATGCTACAAAATGATTGGCTCTTAAAATAAATTTGGTCTTCTCTATCCAATTGGCTACATCCATACGTGTTTAAAAAAATGGGGAGGTTTATGATTTGGTCAATTTGTTTGATTTAATTTGTTGAAGGTGTGATTGATACATTAGGATAAGAGTTATTTTTAAAATGACATAACTTTTGTTGCTGACTATCAATAAGTCAGCGAAGAGGGATTTAGGAAGCACATGAGTTAGCTTGTGTTGCAAAAGGAGGGAAACACTTGTTACAGCTAAATCTGATTCTACTTCTGGAAGTAGAGTGAAGAGAGACAATGCACACTTTCGTAATCTTGAATCCTGTCATTAGACGATCAATCTGAGAGTATTGATGGAAAGTTTTCCATTTTTATCTGCTTTTGCCGTCATTTTCACATTTCTTTGAATATTGTTTAGTGTTTTTTATTTATCAAAGGGGGGAAATGGAATGTGATTCACGTGATT
Organism: Perca flavescens; assembly: GCF_004354835.1. Lineage (NCBI taxonomy): Eukaryota > Metazoa > Chordata > Actinopteri > Perciformes > Percidae > Perca > Perca flavescens. The sequence continues at coordinate 2,593,908 of NC_041341.1, forward strand.
CATATGTGATTCATTCATATTATTTTTGATTAATTCATAGTAATTTTGATATTTTGTTTGATGTTTTCTTTTATGTGTTGTTTTGCAAAGATACTGGTTGTGTTTTCTTTTCTTCCAGAGTATATGGGGGAATGTGCAAAGGGAGATTCAAATATGGACAAT
>NC_041341.1:2601569-2608731 GCF_004354835.1 Perca flavescens
TCACCTGGCTGACATAGCTTCACCTTCTCATCCTGACTATCTTCACCTGGCTGACATAGCTTCACCTCCTCATCCTGACTATCTACACCTGGCTGACATAGCTTCACCTCCTCATCCTGACTATCTACACCTGGCTGACATAGCTTCACCTCCTCATCCTGACTATCTACACCTGGCTGACATAGCTTCACCTTCTCATCCTGACTATCTACACCTGGCTGACATAGCTTCACCTTCTCATCCTGACTATCTACACCTGGCTGACATAGCTTCACCTCCTCATCCTGACTATCTACACCTGGCTGACATAGCTTCACCTCCTCATCCTGACTATCTACACCTGGCTGACATAGCTTCACCTCCTCATCCTGACTATCTTCACCTGGCTGACATAGCTTCACCTCCTCATCCTGACTATCTTCACCTGGCTGACATAGCTTCACCTTCTCATCCTGACTATCTTCACCTGGCTGACATAGCTTCACCTCCTCATCCTGACTATCTACACCTGGCTGACATAGCTTCACCTCCTCATCCTGACTATCTTCACCTGGCTGACATAGCTTCACCTTCTCATCCTGACTATCTTCACCTGGCTGACATAGCTTCCTTCTCATCCTCCTCATCCTGACTATCTTCACCTGGCTGACATAGCTTCACCTCCTCATCCTGACTATCTTCACCTGGCTGACATATCACCTTCCTGACTATCTTCACCTGGCTGACATAGCTTCACCTCCTCATCCTGACTATCTTCACCTGGCTGACATAGCTTCACCTTCTCATCCTGACTATCTACACCTGGCTGACATAGCTTCACCTCCTCATCCTGACTATCTTCACCTGGCTGACATAGCTTCACCTCCTCATCCTGACTATCTTCACCTGGCTGACATAGCTTCACCTTCTTATCCTGACTATCTTCACCTGGCTGACATAGCTTCACCTCCTCATCCTGACTATCTACACCTGGCTGACATAGCTTCACCTTCTTATCCTGACTATCTTCACCTGGCTGACATAGCTTCACCTTCTCATCCTGACTATCTTCACCTGGCTGACATAGCTTCACCTCCTCATCCTGACTATCTTCACCTGGCTGACATAGCTTCACCTCCTCATCCTGACTATCTTCACCTGGCTGACATAGCTTCACCTCCTCATCCTGACTATCTTCACCTGGCTGACATAGCTTCACCTTCTCATCCTGACTATCTCCACCTGGCTGACATAGCTTCACCTTCTCATCCTGACTATCTACACCTGGCTGACATAGCTTCACCTCCTCATCCTGACTATCTACACCTGGCTGACATAGCTTCACCTCCTCATCCTGACTATCTACACCTGGCTGACATAGCTTCACCTTCTCATCCTGACTATCTTCACCTGGCTGACATAGCTTCACCTTCTCATCCTGACTATCTTCACCTGGCTGACATAGCTTCACCTTCTCATCCTGACTATCTTCACCTGGCTGACATAGCTTCACCTCCTCATCCTGACTATCTACACCTGGCTGACATAGCTTCACCTCCTCATCCTGACTATCTTCACCTGGCTGACATAGCTTCACCTCCTCATCCTGACTATCTTCACCTGGCTGACATATAGCTTCACCTTCCTCATCCTGACTATCTACACCTGGCTGACATAGCTTCACCTCCTCATCCTGACTATCTACACCTGGCTGACATAGCTTCACCTCCTCATCCTGACTATCTACACCTGGCTGACATAGCTTCACCTTCTCATCCTGACTATCTACACCTGGCTGACATAGCTTCACCTCCTCATCCTGACTATCTACACCTGGCTGACATAGCTTCACCTCCTCATCCTGACTATCTACACCTGGCTGACATAGCTTCACCTTCTCATCCTGACTATCTACACCTGGCTGACATAGCTTCACCTTCTCATCCTGACTATCTACACCTGGCTGACATAGCTTCACCTCCTCATCCTGACTATCTACACCTGGCTGACATAGCTTCACCTCCTCATCCTGACTATCTACACCTGGCTGACATAGCTGACATCATCCTGACTATTCACCTGGCTGACATAGCTTCACCTCCTCATCCTGACTATCTTCACCTGGCTGACATAGCTTCACCTCCTCATCCTGACTATCTTCACCTGGCTGACATAGCTTCACCTTCTTATCCTGACTATCTACACCTGGCTGACATAGCTTCACCTTCTTATCCTGACTATCTACACCTGGCTGACATAGCTTCACCTTCTTATCCCGACTATCTACACCTGGCTGACATAGCTTCACCTTCTCATCCTGACTATCTTCACCTGGCTGACATAGCTTCACCTCCTCATCCTGACTATCTTCACCTGGCTGACATAGCTTCACCTCCTCATCCTGACTATCTTCACCTGGCTGACATAGCTTCACCTCCTCATCCTGACTATCTACACCTGGCTGACATAGCTTCACCTCCTCATCCTGACTATCTACACCTGGCTGACATAGCTTCACCTCCTCATCCTGGCTCGGCAAACGTGCAACCGATTAAGCCACGATGAGCGGATCACACTAAGTCAAGCTGCGCTTTTTCAGTTATCCTGGATTTCTTCATTCTACTTTTGTGCAGCAGACCCCAGGTCTGTGTGTGTGTGTGTGTGTGTGTGTGTGTGTGTGTGTGTGTGTGTGTGTGTGTGTGTGTGTGTGTGTGTGTGTGTGTGTGTGTGTGTGTGTGTGTGTGTGTGTGTGTGTGTGTGTGTGTGTGTGTGTGTGTGTGTGTGTGTGTGTGTGTGTGTGTGTGTGTGTGTGTGTGTGTGTGTGTGTGTGTGTGTGTGTGTGTGTTAGTAAAGAGAGAGATTGGGAGAAGAAGTGTGTGTGAGGTGGACCTGCTCACCACAGACTCAGATCTTCTCAGCTGTTGCTACTGTCATATGCTGCTCTGTCTCTTCATGAGGCTCATTATGTTTGGCCCATTGTACGGGTCACTTCTTACATCATAACAAGGTGATACAGGGTGTGTGTGTGTGAGTGTGTGTGTGTGTGTGTGTGTGTGTGTGTGTGTGTGTGTATATGTGTGTGTGTTTGGCCCATTGTACGGGTCACTTCTTACATCATAACAAGGTAGTACAGTGTGTGTGTGTGTGTATGTGTGTGTGTTGTGGCCCATTTTGCCATTGTACACTCACTTCTTACATCATAACAAGGTAATATAATGTGTAATCAAGTGATGACTGATTCACAGTAATGTAAATGCAGAGTACAGGCTCCTAACCTTGCAGTTTTGCACATATCATGTAAGACTCAGTTTCTCCATTTCTTTGCCCAAAACTCTCCAGAAAGTGCCATTTAATGTTTTACTTTTCAAATGTTTTTTCCCGGAGGGGGCATACCCCCGGACCCCCCTAGAAAGAGCCCCCCCACATAACAAATCCCAATTTAACCCCTGATCACAACACATTCTGATGAATAGGTCTGTACTATATACTACACATATATACAAGCAAGATGATTGGCTGATTCATCTCCTGTCTGGAGGCGTTTGTACTTATATGAGCAAATGTAAAGAAACAGCCACACACAGTGTTCATGTTCAGCTGAAGAAACCTGTCAGACAGAACCTGAGCTGCAGAATCACCTGAACGTTAGTCCTGAACAAAGTCTTTCTGTTACCTGAATCCTCTCTCATGGCTGCCTCCACATCTGATCCAACACGAGATGTGATTGGACAGAAGACGATGATGACGTCACATTCCTGCAGGTTTCTAGTGGTCTCCACCGCTGTACTTCTCTTCACTTGTTCCAGTAAGACCTGATCAGCACCAAAGGTCTGACCAGTGACGAACGGGAACACCTTCACTGCTTTAGTCCAGAAAGATGATGAACAAACGGTTAATATTTATACATTTTAAAAGGTAATAAATGGTTAAATTGGTGAAAGAACCTGGTAGTAAAATGACACTCACCTTTGTTACCTGGCTCCTCAGATCTCTCTGAGTTATTTGGTCCTAATGAGACATAAAGTATAATTTACTGTCAGAACCAGATTCATTAATCTAGTTCAACTGTTGCTGAACAAAGGCAGAGTTTGATTCCCTCCAGCTGCACTGTGACACCATTTGTATCAAATATTTACTTAAGGTAAAGTATTAATACTGTGATAAATACCCTGATACAATAAAAGTCCTGGATTCAGAATATTACTAACTAGTTAGTTGATTTTAATCATGAATGGTGTCATGTGTTAACATCAGTGTCCTGTTGAAACAGAGCTGTGTAGCTCCACTGATCCTCCACCTCTATGGAAAACTCTGAGTCTGTAAATCTGAATCAAGGATTAAGTTAGAGGCCTAAATACAGCAGTGTTATCTAACCCTGTTCCCAGGACAGGAAACAAATAGAGATGGTAACCTTCGGCAGATTTATGATGTAAACAAATAGAGATGGTAACCTTCACATGTTTTATTCCTCTCCTGCAGGTTCTTCCATCTGCAGTCCATGTCCGTCTTCACTGTGTTTACTTCCTCCTGCAGGTTCTTGTTGTCCGTCTTCAGTGTGTTTACTTCCATCTGCAGGTTCTTGTTGTCCGTCTTCACTGTGTTTACTTCCTCCTGCAGGTTCTTGTTGTCCATCTTCAGTGTGTTTACTTCCTCCTGCAGGTTCTTGTTGTCCATCTTCAGTGTGTTTACTTCCATCTGCAGGTTCTTGTTGTCCATCTTCACTGTGTTTACTTCCTCTGCAGGTTCTTGTTGTCCATCTTCAGTGTGTTTACTTCCATCTGCAGGTTCTTTAGGTCTGCAGTCATCTGAAACATAAAACCTATAGAGGTGAAAACATGCAAGAAAACACACAACTTGTAATAAGTCAACTGTAATGCATTGGAAGGGTTATCAGTGACAACACATTCTCATGAATGGGTCTGTATGATTTACTACAATAAGTGATCAACACAAATCCATATGTTACCCTACGAAACTAGGCGACGCAATCTGGTCACGTGATGCTGCTACAGGCGCTGCTACAACTCATACTCACACATTTATGGTCATGTTTTTATTGACATCTTCACATAGTATTACACTGTAAACATAACTGAACATTAGCTCCAAATATTTTGGACCCATAGTTCTATCAGAGCCTGATGTCTTCCTGCCTGCATGCCTACCTGTTCTCCTTCCTGTTGGGGGGAGGAGGCCTCCTTGGATTTATCCACCTCCATCCCTCCCTTCTCTCCTCCAGACTCCTGTGGAGGAGAGAGGAAGAGGAGATATATCAGATACACTCTTTGGGAATGAAAGTTATTCTCCTGTCACCTAACAGTGATGTTTATGTGAGGGAGTTCTCTATATTGGCCAGCAGATGGAGCCCTTCTCTTATTTTACATTAAGTGCTCCTTTCTCTTTTAACCTGTAGTACGAAACCTTTCTGACCCTCCACAGCCACTGGAGGTCTGAGTCTGTTTGTTCTCTGAAAGGTAAGCTGAGTTCCAGAGCACTTTAACAATAAAACATTATTTTAAATCATAAATATAATAGTTTGTCTCATGATTATGTTTGGTAGGCTCCACTTGTTTGAAGTGTCATTGTATAAAGGACTGAGTAGTTATTTAGACTGAGTGTGGTTTATTGTTTAATGAAACCATTGCTAATGCTAGTTGCTAACTGTGTAAAGGTGCCCTGTCACACCAAACTGTTTTTCCTTGTATATGTTTTAATCTGTAGGTCCATATGTGTGTTTGTGTTATGATGTGAATGTGAACATGAACTGCTACCTCCTCTGTCAGCTCTAGACACTGGACAGAAATAATCAGAGAAATCAGACCAATCACAACAGCTGGTCAGTCTGACATCATACTGCCTGAGCTCATTAATATTCATGAGCTCGCCCAGTTGGGCTGGGTAAAGGATGCTGATAGCTAGGCTCTCATTGGCTAGCTGTTAGCCAATCAGACTCAAACAGCTTAGCTTGTTGTTAATATTAATAAGAACTGGCAGAAATCGAGCCGAGTCTTCCTGCAGGCTTTCTCTACCACGCTAGAATGGCTTGAAACAAGGTAACCATGGTTACAGAGTCCATGGTAGGCCTTCAGACATCACCACAAAGTCATGAAATATACGTGTGGCAGGACACCTTTTGAACTAGAGAAGTTCTGCTGGATCTCAACCACCACTTGGAGTCCTGTTACCCTGGTCCTTCCTCTTGACCTGGGACATCCCATTTAAACACAACACAGAGACTTACAGAGAGCTGGGACCTGCAGTCTGAACGATAGGGTTACATTTACATACTGAACTATTTTTACAATCACAATGTCATGTGAAGTCAGGAGATCGTAGATTAAAGACCTATCTTTTAAATCTGGTTTTTAAATTGGGAAATACTGTATAACTCGTTTAGCTCTTAATTTCTAAAGGTTGGTGTATTTGTTTTGGTTATAAACCTGTTTTCTTGACTGCATCTTTGCAAAAAAGGTGCCACTCAAGTTACTTTTATTGTTATTATTTTATTATTATTATTATTATTGTTGTTGTTATTATATATTATTATTATTATTATTATTATTATTATTGTTGTTATTATTATTATTATTATTATTATTATATTATTATTATTATTATTATTATTATTATTATTCCAGAGCTGTGAGAGTACAGAAGAGACTGTCCTTGCTTGAAAAACAGCCACATTAATGTTTTGTTGAAACATCCTTTGTGACCCTAGGGTTAGGTTAGGGTTAACCCTAGTGTTCATAGTAGTACTGATGGGAGCAAAGCAGGAAGTAAGGTCAGGAAGTAGAAGAGCACCAAATGTCCTGGTTAGGAGGGGTTCATGTCCCTTTGGAAAAGAAAAGGAAACAGACAGTTTCCTATGTCACGTTCTGCGTCACCGTGGTAACCTTCAGGAAGTGAAGTCACACCTGATTTGAACCAAACCTCCATCTTTTTATCAACTTAACTCAGTAGTTTTGGGGTCTAACCCTAACCATCTGATATCTTGGTGGAAAACTAATCAAACATGTTTTCAGTGAACATTTTATTGATATGTTCACTTTAATGTTGTGACTGGACAGATACATTAATAACAAGATGTTATCATTGTGTTGCAGTGTAATTCATGTAAAGTATTGGTGGACAGAGAATCATCATTGTGGGGTCACTGAGTGCAGCCAGTGAAGGAGCTGAG
>NC_041341.1:2609231-2655323 GCF_004354835.1 Perca flavescens
TCCAGTATAGCTATAAACAATAGAGTTGGCAAGGAGAGTACCACATTGCCATTTAGTTAACTTCACCAAGCTGTTATAAGTCTTCTGTGCATGTTACAGGTTTATCAGGCCATCAGATGAGGTTGTTACACCAGGCGTGTGACATTTGCAAATGGCAGTGGTGGGATTTGAACCCGCTGCTCCCAGAGACTGGAGCCTTAATCCAGCGCCTTGAACCCCTCGGCCACACTACCTGGTGCAGCACCCTTCCGTGTTGAGACACCCTGGGACCGTAACTAATGGTACCCCTGTTAATTTCAGTGCAACAAAACCTTTGCAAGTAAAGAGCCAATACTTTATTAATACATGTTATCAACACCCTTTAGTCTTTGTCTTATTTCTCTGGCATCATTTATTTTAGAATATTAAAACCAGCAGCCAGTGAGTAGGTTTGGTCTGTGAATATGGGTTGAGAATTTACCTGGGCTGAACTTGTGAACATCACCCTTTTGCATATTCACTGTAAAGAGCCATTACCCTCTCACTGCCAACAATTGTTCCCAAAACAATAGGACATACATTTTTTGATTGCAAATGAACAAGTCCAAAAACAATGGAGCAGGTGAAAGTGTTTGTGATTGGTACATGAAGAATCACTTCAAGTGATTGTCATAATGAGTGAAGTCATGTCATTAAGGGGAGGGAGCCTTTAGAAGGCAGAGACATTTCACTTTAGACACTTGTGGCAAAGTATAGTATGTCAAATGGATATAGCATAAGAGGATATAGACTTCACGCTGATCCAAAGCATCGCATTTAGCAGAGGATGGTTTCCATCCATCGACCTCTGGGTTAGGGGCCCAGGGCGCTTCTGCTGCGCCACTCTGCTCTTCTCTTTAAGATGCAAGGGTTGGAAAATCTGGTTCAAACATTGTGGAATGTTTGGGAACCTATGGCAACAAGGTTCCAGCAGCTTGTGGGTTGCAAAGTTAAGCTTTTAGTGAGACCGTGCAACAATCTTTTTGTGATTTTCCTGATTACCTCCAAGAATGTTGAAGGTCTTCTGAAGCAATAACCAGCGGGGACATTTCACTTTGGACAATCTTGTGGCAATGGATTCTTAGTCTTCTAAAAACATGGTAATGCGATCCAAAGCATTTAGTATTGGTAGACTATAGTTTTAATCACCCTCTGGTTTAGGAGTGTTTTCGACTCAATAATAAATGCTCAGTTGACATTAGACACTTGTGGCAATGAATGAGTATTTCACATTGAACACTTGTGATTGTGTGTGGTCTTTTGAAAACAGGGATATTCAAGTACAGCTACGAAGGATAGAGTCAGCAAGGAAGGTACCATGTTGCCACATGTCATTTAATTGCTTCACCAAGCTGTTATAAGTCTTCTGTGCATGTTATAGGTTTATCAGGCCATCAGATGAGTTGTTACACCAGACGTGTGACATTTGCAAATGTCCTTCAGAGAGACTGGAGCCTTAATCCAGTGCCTTAGACCACTCGGCCACACTACCTGCATGCAGCACCCTTCCACGTGGTGACACACGCTGGGACCGTAACTAATGGTACCCCTGTTAATTTCAGTGCAACAAAACCTTCGCAAGTAAATAGCAGTAGTAATAGGATGGCGTTTTCGCGCGTGCATGTGTGACGTCATCACACGCACGCGCAAACCCGCCATGTAATCTGGTGATATGCGCGTGCGTGTAACGTCGCGGCGCATTTGGTACTCGCGATCGCCATCTAGTGGCGAATATGGTAGTGCATCTAATCGCCGAAGCTGCGGCGCGATACCGCAAACGCAATAATGCCGTCGCGTCGAGCGTCGACACCCCCGCGAAAGTGTCATCTAGTGGCCGAATATGGTAGTGCATCCGTCGAACTGCGCACGCATCTAGGCGGATGTGATAGCGAGGTATAGCTGGCGTCATGGTTTACATGGGGGTGAGGCATTATTTACATTTTGTAAAAAAAGGTGTTAAAACGTCTGATAGACCAATGGTTAGCTGTTAAGAAGGGGTTTGCTATTGGTGGGTTGTAAAAACGCCCTACAGGTGTGGTTTGTGGTGTTTAAAACCCCTTGTTTCGAGGCTGACTGCTCACTTTTTATCCACCATTTTAGCTGTTCTGGTAGCTAGCTTGTTTCCACGTTTTTTTTCCACAACAAAAGTCCATCTGGGGTTTCACTTTTTAATTCTTCTAGGTGCAAGCAAAGAGGAATCGTTTTTTCAGCCAAGTCTTTCCACATTTGGACAACAATCTGGATCATCTTTTGTTGAAGAAGGTGAGACATCTAGAATAGGACCCACTACATTTGGGTTTGAGCCCTAGCCCACGAGAAGAGTTATGGGGATGCAAAGAGCCTAATACTGGAACAACAGGCAGTTTGAGTCAGGCTCCCAGAAAGAAGCGATTCCGTTCGAGATCTTTTCCACAAGCATGACTGAGTCATGTACATCCGATCTGGAATATGTTGTGTCCACGGATACAGTTATTCAATTCGCTTCAATGCAGGATACGTGACATTAGCTGTTTACACTAGTGTTGCTGTGGAACTATCTAGCAATGCCAAAACAGCCTGTACAATCTCTGTGAAAGACTGAGGCCTTTTTCGTGATGTCGTCTGTCCGGACCTTGACAATCCTGGCTTACCTGAGCTGGTGTATGTGTCTCAATGGGATAGTCGCAATGGCTCCATTATCTATCATGTGGAAGCAGACCGTTTCACTAGACCTACAGAGGATTTATTTTCCTTAGCTTGTGCAGTGAAAGGAGAAGTTAGTTGCTGCCCGTGGTCATGAAGAATGGAAGTTAAAACCGTATCCTGTATCTAACGAGGAATACAACAAATGGTTTAAAAATGTGTTCTTTATACAATGGTGTGACTGGGAGATTTTGAAGAAACAGTTTGATACCATCGACTATGTCATCAGAAGAGACAAAATAAGGAGTTCTTATGAGAACATAAGAAAAAGATTGATATTTGGGGCACTGACCAACAGTCTCTACCCCTGCCACGGAACCTCTATAGACCTAAAATCATCAGACACAAAGACTAGCAAAATGGTGGGTCTAATTTTAATGTACTAATTATTTGCCCAAAATAGTTAAAATGATTTTATTTATTTTTTGCTACTGTGATTGTAATGTGTTATTTTTTTTTTCTTCCCAGAGGATCTGAGTGGTTTCATTTGACCCCACATGTACGCCTCCTAACACCCCTGGTCTATTTGCACCCCTAAAGGCATCCGGATCTCCTCAATCCCTTTCATCATAATCATCATCGCCACCTCTATCGCCGGAACACTTCCTACCATCCCCACCTACACCTCCTCTGCCACCATCTCTATTGTTTGGGGCACTTCCCCTCAGACATGTGCATATCAAACAACCCCTCAACAAATGCTGTATTACAACAGGGAGGTATTGCTTTGATTGTTCGGACACAGAGGCGCCTGATCAGACGGATGGTGTGGTGTCATCTTTGTTTATAGATAGCGTTAAAACAGCGTCTCTACATCTTCTTAACATTGTTCTTTACAAGTATTTGGAAGAGCTTTTGTTTGGGCTGTCAGATCAATCATCCAAGCCAGAAACAGCATGCCTGTTTAGAGGGGCTACCAGAACACTTCTACACTGTCCACTTTGATCAGCTTATGAAAAGACTCCTTACTGATAAATTCATTGGTGTAGTGCAACGTTTTCTGTCCTTGAAACATCCGAGTATCGAAACAGTTTTGTGCGAGTTGAAAACGGCTGAAGATGTTACGACTAAAATCAGTGCTATGTATGACTCTATGATAGGGGACGACGCGTTTTCAAAATAGCGAAATTAGAGAGATTGGGGACTATTGGCGCGATTTATATGCAAGAAAAAACTAACAGGGTGGAAATATGGGGAATTGTTTATGTGTAATGTATAACCATATCAGTGAGCGATATCGCATTATCGCATTTATCTGGTATTTTAGATCAAGCCATTGCTAATAATGTGAAACGAGCGTTGAAAAATACCAATGTAAGAGTGCTGATGTAGATCGTTACAGTTGTGAGTAGGTTAGAAAACTGATGGTGATTGTAAGAAGACAACATAACACCCTCCTTGGGAGGATCTGCTGCAGATGTTATTATCAATGTTAATGACACGTGAGAGTATAGTGGAAACATTTTGTGGCGTCATAGCCAACATTACACGCAATTTTAAGATGCTGAAAGTTTATCACCTACTTACTATGTATACAATGCTTGTAGATACAGTGAGTTTGTATGTGCAAGAAAAACAGTATACTGATGTCTTGCAGGATTTGCAAAAACTGAATATATTCGTGAAGCAGTCATAGGCGTTTGTGTATTAGTTTCAGATGATGCAACCGTTTTAAAAGCCTCAATAGAGCGGGCGTACCCCGTGTTTGGGATTACGGATAGTGGCACATTTAAGCTAGCTAACGTTTTTTTTAAAAATATGTTCCACCTTTTGGTCTAGAGTGTTCTGGAACATTATTATGGGTTGTGACACTTTTCAGCAGATCATACAGATGACTGCCAGGCACATTCTTATTTTCAACAACTATTTCCCCTTGGTTTGTCCAAGATAACTGGTCATTGTGGCAGGATAATGAAGCCAATATGTATTCAGCATTTCTTTTGTTTCTTATAGGCATATGTTTCAACACTTCTGTCTTTAACATATTTTCTTCTTCATCTTTTGAATCATCCTTTGAATCAACTTCAGGTATCAATAATGTAATCACACTTTTCGCGTTCACCCTGTTTTAGCATGACTAGGTACCTCTGTAGAATACTTGAATATCTTTTAGCTTTTTCATATACATCAATGTCAGGCTGGTTCAATATATCACTTATATTCGCAGAGATACATTTGAGGAGTCCGATGTTTGAGGAGGTTGTAATGCCGCTAATTGATTTTGTGGAACCAAAAACATTTTCTGTGTGTGTTCCATCTCAATTCCTGTTGATAAGACTTGCTATGAATGGGATAGCGGCCCCCAGTAGAGGCAGTAGAAACCCACCTGTTTGATTTATTGTCTTTTTTTTTTTTTAAATGTTTAACTTTTTTATCAGCTATTAGTCTAATAACTTTCTTCTTCTTCTTTAACAGCCTGTACTGAATATTAGACAGTGGTATGTGGCCTCTTAGGACGTTCAAAGCTATTTCACAAAGCGCATTGATAAAGTCCGGACTAGCGTTGCTCACAATGACACCTCTCGCTCTGGGTGATGCCTTATGTAGCATGTCCAACAATGTAAAATTCCTCTCCATTCGGCTTGACATTATTACACCTTTTTTCTAGGAACATATACAACCTGCTGGGGGGATATCAGAGCTGTTCGGAGTCTTAAAATATCGGGGGTTGTGGATTTATAATCTATCAATAGATAGCCAAAGGTGTAACTAGTGGCGTCGTTAAAAGCCTCTAAAAAATATTTAGTATTTCCGGGGAACATTTGGCGTGCCAGCAAGCTTATTTGATGTTGATCTCTAGCATTTTTGAAAATAATCATATAGTTGGTGTTCAAACTGATTGTATGACTAGCTTTACCTTGAATAAACAGATTCTGCACTAGATATATACAACTAAGACGTCTATGATGGACATACTGTGTGAAAACTTTTTGAACTTCCAAATTGTCACAGGCTTGATTCATTAAATCGTCTATAATGAGCAAATTATTCTTAGTAGTAGGCAAGAGTGTCTCGTCGCAGAACGATTCCGGGAGACCTTGTACAAAATTTATATTCACTGTTTTAAGCAATTGATCGTATATTGGTTGCCAGCATGAATAGATGTATACTATGTTATCTATTTTTTGTGAAATAACAGAGGACATGTTTTCAATAATGTCTTTGACAAAATATGTTTTTCCACAATTCGAAGGCCCACTGATAACAAGGCTAAAAGGGTGTTGAAGCCTACCATCAAATCCTGAAACATCCCTAGTAGCCATAAGGGACGGTTGTATAGTCTTGGAGCACACATCGTTTGTTGTAAGCGACCTGTACTTTCCTTGTCAAGGTGTCGTTTTTGAGATGGAACTGTTTTTTGTCGCGCTTTTTTATGAATGCTGTTGTGGTCAGGCGGCTAGGATGCTGCTGGTTGGTCACAAAGGATTGAACAAGACCAATTAACGATTCATGTGTAACCACTTTGGCATTTGCAGCATTAAGGGTCACACCCTTGCATTTAACTTGTGTATTTCCTTGAGTGGTCCTATAACATAGCATTTAGGACCCCGGAAACAAACTCCGTTATATAATCTTTTGGTAGGAGCCCCACAGACTTGAGCGCTATTTAGTTAATCCGTTAAATCGCCAAGATAAGGCCCTAGAGGTGGGATCCTGCCGTCTCTGCTTGTGAACAAAATGCTGTCAGTGTCAACATATAAAATACGTTCCTGCAGTTTATCCAACAAATCATATAGCTCCCATGCGAGCATAGGCGGTGGTCATGGCTCCTATAAAAACATTCACGCTTTTTACTCTGGATGCTTCCCCATTGTGTTATCTCCACTGGACAATCGCTACATCTGGTGAGATGAATGAGAACTGGCGAACATCAAAAGTGTCGCTGAACATGAGATGTGTGAAGCGGAATGGTTCCGTTATGAGCTCAGCAGTAGTCATATTACTGCGCATTGCGAACTTTCCCCAAAGACTATTCAGAAGCAATTTATTTGTATGCCTGACAGCTTTGTTAAAACATATCTTGGCGGATCAAGACGAATGCCTTCATGTGCGTAATAGTCATCTATGTACTTTTGTTTTTAGTCTTCCGTCTTGATATGTCCCGGTATCCTGAAGCTTCCTGCTTACGTTTAAGAAAGGTTTTAACATAGGCTTTAAAAAGCTGATCAGTTTTTTCTGGGAAATGCCAAACTTCAGCAATGGAAACAGTCTTGTACCCTTTCTCTACAGCTTTCTGTAATTCAAACGTCACCCAAACGCCAGACAACAACCGCTCTTGATCGCTATGTGTGCAAGGTGTTGTTTGATTCATCTGAACAGCACACGCAGCACCTAGGGGAACATCAGTTTACCGTTACAGTGGTAGGGCAACACAGGGTGATACAGGCCTCTGGGCGGTGCTACTGTACATTTCACAATGCCAAAGTATGCGTTTATGTCATCAAAATCCTTGTGTATTATTTGGGTATGTCCTATTGGATAATCTCTTTTGGACTGAACAGTTGGGTACAAACTTGTGAAATCATAGTATCTGATCTTTTCATCATTTTCTACCTTGTGGTACAGTTTCATTGCATTTGTGCGGCCTCCAAAGAGGATTCTCGTGGATTGAGGCGCCCTGGTTTTTCATATGTTAACATGAACTCCTTAACGTCAGGGTTAGTGTCCACAGCCTGTCTCCAATCACATTCCCACATCACCACAACTTTCAGCTGATGCTTATTTTTTTAGAACAGCCACTCTGTTATGGAACTCGAGCGCAGCTCACCCTGTATTTTTTTTTTGTTTTTGGTGAGAGGATTGATCTCACCTGAAGCATAGCCCTTATCACAGCCGTGAAAGAAGCAGCCATTAAATTCATAACACGTGTGTGTGTGTGTGTCTTCACAGTAGCCATCTACAAAGAACTGACCGAATGACTTCACCTCTGTTCAGGCGTGTTGTATGTCAAGGCCCCTCTGTCTGCAACATACTCAAGCCACTGTATTGACACATCAGAACATGTCTTGTTTTGCCTAATGTAGGCACCTTCGTATGTCAGAGCAACAGTGTCTTTGGGGAGGAACAGCGTTTTAAATACACCCATACATGAGGAGGCCAATGTAGCGTATGCAAGCGGGTCGAGGCCTGTGCACTCGTGGAAGGCCTCTCTGTATATTTTGCATGCTTTAATCAAAACCGTTACATCGTTAACACAATAGCTGAGCAGCTCTTTTGAAAGTCAAAAAGGCGTGTCGCGGACCGTAACGTACCACGCCATGAGCGTTTTCTTAGGCGTCGCTCATAGCATCATAACCATATAGAGCAGGTGCAGGATACGCCCAATATAATTCTCATTCTCGCTTGTTAAATTCATGTGGGAAGAATCCTTTGAGAAGATCTGAGAACCCCATGGCTGCCAGAGTTTTAGACAGAGCCATAAGGATAAAACTGAGCGAATCGATCCAACGCTGATTGAAAGTAGAATCGATCATCAGAAGCACCCTAGCATGGTAATAGTTGCACAAAGTTTCTGACTCACCAGATACTCTAAAACTATATAACTGTCAAAACCTGATGCATTGTGTGCTATAAAAGTATAGCCTTTGTATTTCTCCTGTCTGTAGTTGTTAATGAATGATGCGACGCAGTTTGTTGTTTCGTAGCAGTTTTTTTGCCCGTCCATATCCATAACGCATACAAATTAGCTTCATGGCGCCCACATTGATAACGTGTTTCAAATCGTAAAGAGATACTAATCACTACTTTCTTTGCGTTCGACAGGTTGTATGTAGCAAGAGTGCATAGTAGCACCTAAAGGCTCTCTACAATGTAGGCATTTAGGTTTTTGACAGCTGTGTGGATTTTTCGACACACGATATGTTGCGTGACAGGCCTCGTAATATTTGTTTTATTGCAGGGTATAAGGCCGTGTTTCCCATCGGGTTTTTATGGTTTTCAAAACACTGTTGCGATTTACATATGTGTCTACAGTCTGTGCATTTAATGGTCTTGTCAGGTATACAAGCAGTGTAAACACATTACAATCCCAACTACAATGATGTCCCAGAGGGTTCTGGTAGGTCTTGTAACACCCCAGCAAGCGAAGACGCCCCCCAAAAAAGCCGCTTTTATTTACGATGAGATAATAATGCTCGTCATGCAAATACAACCACGCTGTTTTCACATCGGGTTTGTCGTGCGTTTTGAAGATTGTGGGACAGCCGGCTACATGATGGAATATCACAATTTTCATTTCAAATGTTTCTGAAATCTGTCAACATCAGAGAACGAAACCTTATGGGTGTAGTCAAAACCCAAATCACTATGCAGCTGCTTGGCATAATTCATCTTTTTCATCATGCGACAATCTGCTGTTTACATAATGTGCCAGGCAGAGAGAAAAGCAGAGATTGTCGTTACTGGCGTTATTCTTGGGATTATACAAAGCATTACCTTTTTCTGACAATATTTGATCGTAACCAATGCTTCCCTGTTTTCGACGTCCCCGACATATTGCGCTATTGTCACAATTAATTCTAAAGAGTCTTCGGTCAGTGAATTATCGTTACTCTGCATCGCTTGTGCGACTTGCTCCAGAAATGTGTCTGTGTTATAGCCGTCGCTGAGTTCAACATTGTTTGGATAGGGACATCTACGGGTCGGACCCTTAACTCAACATTTAAAACGCTGTCCTGTGTTGCATTGCCCAAAGCCCTCTCTATTAAACCTGTTGGGGTGCTATACACCCTTTCAGGAACACTACCAATATCCGTCAAATCAATATTTCGTAGGTCAACATCTTGACGAAATTCAGCAGCATTAAAAAGGGGTATCTGTCTGGATGCTATTTCAGATGTTACCTTAGAAATTCGCCCCACCACACTGCACACTAGCCTGAGGATTTTCTGAGGGTGATGGAGGGGTCTATAAGTGCTTGTGGACGGTTGGGTACCGGTCTGCTCATCTGTACAGGATCGTTTTGATGGCTGAACACTCGGAAAACATGCAGGTTTCTTATTACCTGATCTATGCATGTGGGGTCTGTATTTGATGATTGTGTAGCGTCTGTATTGGACTGTGTATTGTTGGAATATACGCTTGAAGGACCATTATGTGACAACTGCGCTTGGGAGCAGGACTATCTGATGCGTGTGTTTTCTCACTGTTGCTTTCACTAGCTCTAGCGCGAGGCATAGATCGGGCCCAGGCTTGAATATTTTTTGCATGTACTGCGCACAATCGTGCAAAATCCTGAGGATTGCTTACTGCTCTTGTGTAATCGTCCTCGCACGGCCATTCTAGTTCCTCATCACGAGCATCACACCCCCCTAGGGGTTCAGATTTTGTTTTTGGGTGGGGATGACATTTTTTTTTTTTTTTATTTATTTTTTATATATTTTGCACAAACTATAGACTGTTTTAACACTTTTTTTACTGGGGGTCATATTCATTGTGTTTTTAAGGCATACTATCATAGGTACAAGCAGTGTATTGAGAGAGCTGACATGAGTGGCAATAGTTGCGCCAAATCCTGTGACCATATCAACCAAATGCGTGTTAGCTCTGACCTGACTGGCTAGAGCCGTTCCAAAGTCTGTGACCAATCCGGTCAATTGTGTGTTAGCTGTTTGCAAGACATCTAATTTATTCATAAGACTATCGTTTTGTTTTCGTAATTCGGCTAATTCTGATTGTATTTGTTTATAAGGGTCAGCGACTGCAGGTTGTTGAGGGGAAGTGTTGACGCAATACTCAAAAAACTCTGCACTCTGAAGTAATGTTAACTGCTCAGGACCTCCTAGTGCCCCACCTTGTTCAAACCGATTGTTAGTAATATAATTAGGTACTGCTTGATATCAAGGAATGGAACGTTAACCTCTAATACATTTACAGGAGTGGTTACTGGGGTATTATTGCTGTTACACTTTTTATCTGACACAGTTATAACAGAGGTGTGTGGTATACAGCTGACATAATTGGTGCCTTCCTCGGTGCTATAGATACAGTTAAAGAGGTATTCACCTACATTATATTCAGGGGCCTCCTGCAAAGCAGCCTGACACGGTTGGTGGGGTGTAAGCGGTGTCGCGGTTAGTCCAGTGTCTTCAGACTCTTCTCCTGTAGCTCCCCGATTTGTCTGACGTGATGTAGGGACGGGTGCTGTTAGCCCTGTGTCTTCAGACCCTTCTCCTGTAGCTTCACGATTTGTTTGGCGTGATGTAGGGGCTGTCGCTGTTAGTCCGGTGTCTTCAGATACTTCGCCTACTTCTATGGCATGGATTGTCTAGAGGTATAACAAAATATTTTTGGTTAAATAAAGACACACACAAGCACACACACACACAAGCACACACACACACACCCACACACACACACACACACACACACCTCTTCAGATGCCTTTTGTTCCCTCTCAATGGAGACACTTGGTGGATGGTAGGTCGTTGGTGTACTAGACAACGACCAATGCAAGGACTCTAAGTCTTCGCTCGCTGTTAGTTGCTAAAACAAAGTAAAAGCTTTTTTAACAATATATACATTTTATTTAAAAAAAAGCTTTTACAACACTATGTAAATATATTCTGCTAGATACAAATGCGTTTCTCACCTCTGCAGTGGTGTTAGGAACACCCGATACAGTGTCTGGGTAAGGCGTGTCTGGAACAAAGGAAGGGCTTCTTCTTTTGGGTGGGGCACTGTCCGTGTATGGCTTCACGGGCTGCAATTAGCATTAGATTAGAAAATAATCTTTTTTTTTTTTTTTTTTTTTTTTAAATACAACACGCTATTTTACTGTTTTCCTTTTAAACTCATATCAATAGATCTCTTCCTAGATCTCTTCTTAGGCTTGTGTGTGGACATACGTATCTGCTCCACAGGGGGTGACTGTGTGAAAAATCGTCCTCAGGCGTCAAATACAATGAAACTAAGTCTTCCGTGCGCCTTTAGTTGCTAAAACAAAGGAAAAAGCCTTTTTAAAAATATATACATTTTATTTAAAAAGCTTTTACAACACTATGTAAATATATTCTGTTAGCTACAAAAGGGTTTCTCACCTCAGCTGCTGTGTTACTATCATAAGATACAGTGGCCGGGTAAGACGAGACCGGAACAAAGGAAGGGCGGCTACTTTTGGGCGGGAAACCGGTCGTGTATGGCTTCACAGGCAGCAATTAGCATTAGATTAGAAAAAATCTTTTTTTTAAATACAAAACGCTATTTGGGTTTTCCTTTTCAACTCACCTCAATAAATTGCTTCTTAGGCTTACGATGGCGAACGTTAGGCGTAGCATCTTTCACAGAGATGGCATAGAAGCACATGGTCTTTCAACAGGGTTGATTTCAGCCACATGGGAGAGCGAGGATCCTTTGTTTAGGGGCTGATTGTCTAGACACAGATATATATATATATATATATATTAGATGACTACAAACACAGTGATAAATTAAACAGTAATAAATATTACATACTGAAAGAGATAAATAAACCGTAAATACCTGTTTGCTGTGTTCTTATTCCTTATTAGAGCAGCCTTTGGTTTAATGTTCTGGCGTGTTGGGGTCTGTAGGATTGGGCTACACGGAGCTTTTTAAAACAAAAAACAAAATGAATGAAAACACAGTACTAAATCAATTAATGCTGTAGTGTATAATATATTTATAAGTTTTTACCTTGTGGTTTAATAGTTTCATCAACTAACACAGCCACGTTATCCCAGCTCTTTGCATGATCACCTAATGATGCAAACTACATTATAACACACAAAAAAACGTTTTTAAGTCACAAATGTCTGAATGAATTAAATACCTTACAATAAGCTTTTTTTTTTTTTTTTTATTTACTCACCAAATGAAGCCATTGCTGTAGAAACGATCCTCTTTCTTCAGAGGACTTTGTTGAGGAAGTCTGAGAAAATGAGGGAAAGTTTTAGCTAGCCACGTAGCTACAAAATGCAGGTAAAAAAGTGAGCAGACCCCGTCTTGAAACAAGGGGTTTTAAACACCACAAACCAAACCCCTTTATGATGATTTAACACTCACAACAATAGACCCCACATTTACAAGCTAGCCACTGGTCTAACACAAGTTTTTTTAACACTAGCGTCATGTGGTACAACCCACCAGCATTACGAACACACATCAAAGTTTTAGCTAATTCATGAATGACTGAATGAATTAAATATCTTTGAACATTCTTAAACACAAGCTTTACTTACCACTTGTAGGTAGTGATGAAAAAACAAATCTGCGTTGCTTGCACCAAGAAGAATTAAAAGTGAAACTCCAGAGGGCTTTTGATGTGGAAAAAACGTGGTAGCAATCTAGCTAACAGGTAAAGAATCTAAAAAAAGAGCTAAATAGCATGAAACAAAAGGCTAAACAGGGTACTGCTGAGAAACGATTCTTAGTTGTTTTCACCAAAACATAAGACAAACGCCAGATGGCCTTTTGTTGTGGAAAAAAACGCAACGTGGTAAAAAGAGAGCTACACGACTACGCACTATGAACGAGTGTCCTCCGTCGTGTATAGCTACGTCTGCGAGAGGCAGGCTCCGCTCAAGTGCACCAGACCCCTGCTGCGTCGAAGCGGCCGACCGCACTACCTACGTCACCACGTTCGTGGTATGCGTGCGCAGTTTCGACGACGAGATGCACTACCATATTCGGCCGCTAGATGGCGCTCGCGGAGTGCCGACGTTCGACCACAACGTCATTACGTTTGCGGTATGCATGCGCAGTTTCGACGACGAGATATGCTCCCATATTCGGCCGCTAGATGGCGCTCGCGGGGTGCCGACGTTCGACCGCGATGTCATTACGTTCGCGGTATGCGCGCGCAGCTTCGACGATTAGATGCACTACCATATTCGGCCACTAGATGGCGATGGCGGTACCAACGTGCGCCCGCGGCGTTACACGCACGCCGCATATCACCAGATTACATGGCGGGTTTGCGGCGTGCGTGTGATGATGTCACACATGCACGCGAAAAACGCCATCCTATTACTACTACTAATAGCCAATACTTTATTAATACATGTTATCAACTCCCTTAAGTCTTTGTCTTATTTCTCTGGCATCATTTATTTTAGAATATTGTAACCAGCAGCCAGTGAGTAGGTTTAGGTCTGTGAATATGGGTTGAGAATTTACCTGGGCTGAACTTGTGAACATCACCTTTGCATATTCACTGTAAAGAGCCATTACCCCTCTCACTGCCAACAATTGTTCCCAAAACAATAGGACATACATTTTTTTCATTGCAAATGAACAGTCCAAAAACAATGGAGCAAGTGAAAGTGTTTGTGATTGGTACATGAAGAATCACTTCAAGTGATTGTCATAATGAGTGAAGTCATGTCATTAAGGGAGGAGCCTTTAGAAGGCAGAGACATTTCACTTTAGACACTTGTGGCAAAGTATAGTATGTCAAATGGATATAGCATTAGAGAGGATATAGACTTCACGCTGATCCAAAGCATCGCATTTAGCAGAGGATGGTTTCCATCCATCGACCTCTGGGTTAGGGGCCCAGGGCGCTTCCGCTGCGCCACTCTGCTCTTCTCTTTAAGATGCAAGGGTTGGAAAATCTGTGGTTCAAACATTGTGGGAATGTTTGGGAACCTATGGAAACCAAGGTTCCAGCAGCTTGTGGGTTGCAAAGTTAAGCTTTTGGTAAACCGTGCAACAATCTTTTTTGTGATTTTCCTGATTACCTCCAAGAATGTTGAAGGAGTCTTCTGAAGCAATAATTAACGGGACATTTCACTTTGGACAATCTTGTGGCAATGGATTCTTAGTCTTCTAAAAACATAAACATTCAACACCATCATCCCTCCAAACTGATCACCAAACTCAGTGAACTGGGCATCAATACCTCCCTCTGTAACTGGATTCTGGACTTCCTAACCAACAGACCTCAGTCTGCTAGGTTAGATAATAACACCTCCTCAACCATCACCCTGACCACCGACATACCACAGTTATGTGTGCCCCCCGACAATTGCACTACCCTATCCCACCCAGTGTTATATTTATTTACAAATGTACATACTGTAATTACACTTATACATAGCCATATTCTACTGCTCGTCATACTATTTATCCTGCACATACACTTATTCTTACTACTCTTATAATGTTACTGTTTCTGCAATACAATGGTACTGTTACCACACTGCACATAGCTGTACATACTTTACATATCTGTCTATATGGTTCATACTGAATATCCATATTTATTCAGTTTTCTTATAATATATACACTGCATAGTATATCTATATTTTACAACCATTATTATGTCAATGCTACTACATTGCCCGTATCTGTACATGTTGTTCATATTACATAGCCATATTTATTCTGCTCTTATAAGGTAGCTGCTAATACACTACACATATTTATTAGGGCTGCAGCTACCGATTATTTTAGTCATCGAATATTCTACGATTATTCCATTGATTAATCGGATAAGAAATACTTAGTAAGAAATACTTGGTAAACAGCAATAGTAAATATTTATTATTGCTGTTTACTAAAAAACAAGGAAACCTGTCGCTTGTATATATACAAAAGACTGGTTTCCTTTTTTAGAAAAAGCAACCTTTTTTTATTGCCAAATTCCAAGAACCTTAAAAAGAAATACATTACAATAGTAAATTTTTGGTGGCCCAAATGTTAATATTTTTTTACCCAATTCCCCTTCTTGCCTCTGGCTCTTTGCACTGGATATGCAAAAGAGCTGTTCACTGACCTGAGGATTTACAGCAGGGCTACTCAACTACACTGTTCTGGGGGACACATTTTCAGAAGCCTAATACACAGTGAGCCGTACAACCTTAATTACATTGATTTAACGAAGCTTCGAGGCAAAGTTTTGCTTCGAAGATTTTTTGTAATCGAATTATTCGAGTTATTCGAAGAATCGTTGCAGCCCTAATATGTATATTTAATTTATATTACTCCAAACCACCTTCTGTAAACCAACTGTACACTGCACTATATTTTTTTTTGTTCTGTCTATACTTGAAAATCACATTGCACTTTTTTTGCACTTTTGGCTAGATGCAAACTGCATTTTGTTGTCTTTGTACTTGTACTCTGCACAATGACAATAAAGTTTAATCTAATCTAATCTAAATACTGCCTCAACGTTAATTAAGTATTAGACAAAGCAAAGCATTATTGGTGCCATGTGGATACAGAAAAATCTGTTTACAAGGCCCTCAAAATCACCAGTTTTCCACATTTTTTTCCATATCTAGGGCCTTATATAAAACTAATGGGCATGCAGTACAATCATACCAAGAACATGTCTGCGTTCCACCCTACAAAGTTTGGGCCGGTTAAGAATTATACTTTTCAAGATATTAATGCCCAAACACGGCCTCCAACATGAGGTATTTCTGAGATAGTAAAAATGATACGTTAAGGGTGAAAAAATGTATGAAAACATTGGAATTTAATACAAATATTTTTACAGGTCTTAGTTTTGGGACCTAAATATTAGGTAAACAAACTTTGAGCAAAATCTGAGATGGTCCAGCAACCATTTTCCTGGATTTTGTCTGATTCGACACAGAATGACCCATATGATATTTTACATATCATCTTTTGCATTTTCATGCACTGGTAATTTCTTGGAATTGCATTTCTAGTTATACTTATCGCTTTTATCTAAAGCAACTTACATATGTCAATTATTACAAGGGCCAGTCTCCCCAGATCAACTAGAAGTTAAGTGTCCTGCTCAAAGGCACAACGGTGGCAACTGGGAATTGAACCCACAACTTTTTCTGGCTAATGAATGCTAGCATAGTTCCTTAGCCACTATGCTACCCCACTTTAACTGAGACTTTCACAGCCTATCTACTGTTAATGCACTTTCTTTTCCCTCAGATACCAACCTTTTTATGTCTTTCACAAAGGACATTCCCATCAAAAATTTCCTGGTGACAATAGGAACAGTCTGAAATAAAGATATACTTGAGTGAGTATGTATCCTACTGGAAAGCAAAAGAATTAAACAGCAGAAAATAAATATATATGTCCTATGAAGTATTATGCTACAATGTACATGTCAACTGATACTCTGTTCTATTTAGTTAACAAATTTTCAATACATTCCCTACCATTACTTTTTCTCCTCTCCTTTTTCTTCCTACTGAGATCTACAGCTGAGGCAGGTAAAGTGGTGACAGTGGCTGGCAGGGTGGGAGTAGGAAGGGTAGGAGGAGGTAGGGTGGGAGTGGTGAGGGTAGGTAGGGTGGGAGTGGGAAGGGTAGGAGGAGGTAGGGTGGGAGTGGTGAGGGTAGGTAGGGTGGGAGTGGGAAGGGTAGGGGGAGGTAGGGTGGGAGTGGTGAGGGTAGGTAGGGTGGGAGTGGGAAGGGTAGGAGGAGGTAGGGTGGGAGTGGTGAGGGTAGGTAGGGTGGAAGTGGGAAGGGTAAGAGGAGGTAGGGTGGGAGTGAGAAGGGGAGGAGGTAGGGGTGGGAGTGGTGAGGGTAGGTAGGGTGGGAGTGAGAAGGGGAGGAGGTAGGGGTGGGAGTGAGAAGGGTAGGAGGAGGTAGGGTGGGAGTGGTGAGGGTAGGTAGGGTGGGAGTGAGAAGGGGGGAGGAGGTAGGGTGGGAGTGAGAAGGGTAGGAGGAGGTAGAGTGGGAGTGGTGAGGGTAGGAGGAGGTAGGATGTGGTGGTGAGGGTAGGAGGAGGTAGGATGTGAGTGGTGAGGGTAGGTAGATTGGAAGTGGTGAGGGTTAGTAAGGTGGGAGTGGTGAGGGGAGACAGGTTGAGGGCAGAGGAAGGCAGGGTGAGAGTAGAAATTGTAGGGGAGGCACGGTGGTGATGGTTGGGGAATCAGGGTGGGAGAGTCTTGAGGGTTGGTGGAGGTAGGGTGAGGGTAGTGAGGGGAGGGGGAGCCAGGGTGGGAGTGCTGGTGTAAGGTGTAAGATAGGTGGATGCAGCAGGCTTAGGCACTATGGAATAAATATAAAATGTAAGTAATCACAGTCTCTTCATTACTGTTATGAAGGGTTATAGTTGAGAAATGTCACAAATATAAAAACTGTTGACATAAAAATATGCATTACATTCAATATGCATTGTATTCACAGACATAATGAGGCTAGTGTGGGACACGTTTTAAGTCTTGCAGGCTCAAAACATTTACCTCAATATTCATATTGTACCTCTATTGTAATTGTATGCTATTATTAATTAACTCAATTTATACCGTTATTTGTAATGTTTATATACCATTTTTGTAAAATCAATACATTTGAGTATTGCGATATTTTACTATACTGTATATACAGACATATATACAGTATATATACTGTATACATTTTCAAAACAATGTTATGCACATGATAATGCCTTTATAATGTCACAGAAATAAGAATATCTCCTTACACACAAAGATAGGTTGAGAGTCTACACAATTACAATTGAACAGACGTAGTCTGCGAGACTATTCAATTAAAAACAAAGATAAGAGACGGTCTCGTAGTCCGTTCGGTTTTGACAAAGGTTTGCAAAAAAAAATAACCTAGCCTTGTGGTGACGATCACATTGAAAAATATACTAAAGTTTCTGTCATCATGGGTAACGAAACCTCCAAGCCATGTGAAGCCTCAGGACCCATTGTTGGTGAGATGAGCCAAAAATATGGACCGAACTGCTTGAGATATCTGTCTTTAAATTCTTATATTGCACTATAAATTTTATTCTTGTCTTTTAATGTTTTTAAATTGTTTTAAATTGTTTTCTAACTGGTCTTTAATGTTTTATGTAAAGCACTTTGAATTGCCCTGTTGCTGAAATGTGCTATACAAATAAAAAAAAAATTTCAATACATTGACTCATAAACCCTGCATCGTGTTATGTATCATATCACAACAAAGCCCTTTTCTGGTTAGGGAATCGGACTTGTGATCGAAGGGTGGCCGACTGGTAGGAAGGGTGTGGGTGGGGGAGACTCACCCATGCCCTAACCCTCTCTCTTTGCTGTAGCTTTATGTTATTAAATCCAGGTACATGTAGTAACCATTTTTGAAAAAACAACTAAATAAAAAAAGAGGTTGTTGGTTCTGTGGCCTATCTTGCTTAAATAAACACTACAAATATATGCAAATATGTAACTTTATATGTAACTTTACTCTGATTGTGGGGGAAAAAAAACACCAGCATAACATTGGCTGTCAGTGAATTGTCAAACAGGGACTTCAATTTATTATGTACATTAACAAAAGAGTTTTCTTTAATGATATACTTTATAACAGCAAATTATATATTTGGAAATGTACCAGATTTGAATTAGTTTTTACAGTCCAATGTTTGTGATAAAATGTATGTTATATATGTGTTATATATGTGTTTATTAGTATTAGTATTAGTATTTTCAATTAATTTAAATTCTATTCTTAATTTATTTAATTTTATGACTGTTACCAAATAGAATATATTAAAACAATATGGATAATTAAAAAATACAATAATTAGGTTTCTGCCAATTGAAAAGATCAAATCAAATGTCAGAGAGAGACAGGAGAGGTAGAAAAAGTGTGAGCAGAGAAACTCACAGAACCATAAAACAGAATGATCAGGTACCAAACAACCTGGAGAACCAAAAACAGATACCAATAATCTGTAGCTTCAGTACCATAAATATGGCAGCAACCAGAGCAAATGGGTATAATGTCTGAACCAGAACAAAATGGGTATAATGTTAGAACCAGAACAAATGGGTATAATATAATAATCTTTGAACAAGAACCAAAGGGTAACTTGCAAGTGCAGAACCAAATGTAGATAGAGTGGGATAGAATTAGAAGGATAGAATGATAGAAAACCTCAAATTTAGATAGATTTATTAGATTTGACAGGAGAGATAGAAAACCTTATATTAAGGGATGAGTGGGTAGAGCATGAAATGAGAGAGGTGAAAAGAACCTTCAATATATAGAGATAGAAGGAGATGGAGAAAAGATGGAGGGCAGCAGCAGCACACCTGGAAGAAAAAAATGGAAACATGCATTAAGACATATGATTCAAAACAAAACTATTAAATCAAAAGTGACTGCTTTGAATATGTGAATAATTTTACCATCAACGATGGAATACAGACTATTGACATATCCATATTAGTGTAATGGTATTCGGCTAACAGGGGTTACAGTAGTGTCATTGTTTACTATAACGTTTGTAGGCATCCCTAGAAACTCACACTGTGTTAAATCGGCTAAGGTTGCCTAATATTACGATCCTACTTCTGTGTATTTTCAAAAATTAGTACTTTGACAATATTTCTCATATCACAAAAAACACTGAGTGAATCTTGTACTCCTGATGTCATCAACATACTGTTACAGATCTGCTCTGATCCCCTGGGTAACTGGGTAAACCCTGCCCACTTTGACGGCGATTTGATTTCGCCGTCTGGATGATCAGTCTGCACGTTTAATTCTGCTTCAGGTCACAATTTTGCGGGAACCAATCACAAACTGGCTTATCCACCTGGGCGCTATTGGCGGGTTTAACACAATCACGATAGAGAAGCGACGGCAAGCAGCTTCTTGTTTCCAAATTCTAATCCAACTTGTATTAGCCTATAATATTTCACGATTTTACACTATAGTGTGGGGTTGCAGTTAGCTAACGTTAAATCTCCTACCACACCGAGTCAACTTAACCTTGTCACTTTAGTGTAGAAATATGTTTTCTATACCTAAAACATCCGTCAAGATATAGTTCATTAAACGGAGCTGAGCTTAGGCCTACCAGTAAACATCTAGTAGCCTACTTATATAAGATCATTTATGATTTATTAAGACTCATAAACAGACTAACAGAATAACCTTTTCGGCGATCATAATTTAATATATATCGGTATTAACTTTAGCTGCATGTACATTTGTTAATGTTGTTTCCCAGATATTGCTATCTTAACAACGCAGGTAACACATTTATAACTACTGATTCATTAAATCGGAGTTCAACTGAAAGCCGAATTAAACGTTAGCAGAATTATGTAGCACCTCTAACTGGAATTAGAATGATAGCTATATATCTATTACCTAGGCTCTGAGCAGTAATTGACAAGACTCACAAGGAGACTTTACTTTTTTTAAACAGAACAGCTGGCAGGTTTATTACACAATCACAGTGTAACACACTATTCACAGAATTTTACCTTACATTAGAGAA
Organism: Perca flavescens; assembly: GCF_004354835.1. NCBI lineage: Eukaryota > Metazoa > Chordata > Actinopteri > Perciformes > Percidae > Perca > Perca flavescens. The sequence goes on from NC_041341.1 coordinate 2,630,113, forward strand.
TACCCCAAAATAAAATAGAGCTCTTTCATTTAAAATTAGGAAAACAAAATAAATAGTCCTTGGCAAAATAAAAGTCACTCTACCTGGGTAGAAAACCAAAAAAACCTTCAATTTCCTTATCTGGAATCCATGGAATCCAATATCCGAGATCTGGATACAAATCAGTTCAGTCACTCCGCGGAAGAGAATCTGACACAGCTGGCCACACTGTGTCCAACGTTCCTTCTGTGGGATATCACTCACTGGGACAGGCTCGCCATCGTACTCGGTGTGGTTTGGAACCAAACTAAATCCAGAATAAAAACCAATCTGTACGTAGCAGTACAGAATAGATAAAAAAACACAGTTATAATTCTTTCTATCTCTTTTTCCATATACGGTACCTTATTTTTTTTTTTTTTTCTCGATAAACCAGTTACATATTTAAACCTATTAGCTACGGTTATAAGAGAACTGTTCAAATCACACTACGACTATGCTCCATACAAGTCTGTTTGACTAGAGACCATACTTTGCATTGGCAAAGTCAAAACGTGGTACAAAATTAAACAATAGCATTTCTTTTCCTAAATAAATGATGTTCCTTACAGTATTAATGCATTTTTAAATCATAACATATAATGAAATGTATACTTTTAAACTATTGAACAAGAATAAATGCATTATTTCCCCATTCATCATTTTACGTCAAGGAACCACATTTATAACACAGTACTTAGCTGAATGCTCAATTCAGTAAAACACTAAATTCACACATTCTGAGCTAAGTGCAATATAAACATCTTACAAGCTAAGTGCAATATAAACATCTTACCATACTCTCATGTCACTCAGATTGTTTTTTGTTGTTGTATAATAGCATGAGATCTTAAAACCTCATAGTGTTTACTGATAGCATCACCTCATGCTAGCTAGCAATATGGTAAGCTAATGAGCACGTTGAGATAACAGAAACTCACTGGAGGTTTCGGCAGGAAGAACAACAGAAAAGCGTTCCCCACAATGCAGTCCTTGGGTTACTTAGTACAAAATAATCTTATCCACACAACTCCTGATTAGAATTGACTAGATATGTTACGGTTTTTTCGATCTATTTCCACCAGATGAACTAGAGCTTTCTTCTAATGCAACTCGATACAACAGAAAATTCCCAATGACGGTGTAAAAAACAGCGCTAAGGCGCCCTCTACTGGCATCATGTAATTTGACACTCAACTAGTTAACCCTTTAGTGACAGCATATTCTATATGGGTTACAATTACTATAAAAAAAATGTTTTGTCAGGTCACAAACATTATCAGTGTCTGATAACCAATGTTATGTTAATATTGTCTTATTATGATTAGGTCACTGCAACCCACCAGACATTGATGGACATCAGATGGTAGCCTACTGCACTGCTCGCCGGGCTGAACTTGCAGGAAAACTCTTTCGGCGATCATTATTTAACATAAATCGGTATTAACTTTAGCTGCATATAGTGTTTACAAACTTTCAAACATAATTAATCCCATCTATCTTATATAAACTACTTTTTTCTTACCGAGTGTGTGAACTGGTGACTATAGAGGTAGCCTAATAGCTTGCCTTTTCCTAATGTAGTTAGTAGTCTTGCATAAAACCTTTTCATGAAACTTTTACAGAAGCAACAGTAAATGCAACTATGTTAATGTCAAAAGTGTGTAAATATTTTTTTACTAAAGAAATGATGAATGATTAACTGAACAGCCAATATTGTAAAACATAATTAAACATGTCAACTGAATGTAGTCTATAACAACAACAATAACAACATAACATTATTAACAAACATAAATCTATAAAAACAACATTAACTAAACAGAACTAGCCAACTTAATCAGTCAGTTGAGTAGTCTGTGTACGTTTTGTATTTTGATTCGATATTATTTCTGTGATTCTCATTGACAAGGCTGCGACAGGATATCCCACCCTTAACAGACTGACTTCAAGAAACACTGTCACAGATAACAATACAGGACCACCTTTCAAGTATTGGTATTCTTTTTCATCTGTTTAGCAAGAGGCAGCCATATAAAGTCTCCATAACTCTTTTTTCCTCTTTCTGGAGCTGTCCATGGTTCTGAAACTGAAGCTCATCTTCCCAAACACTATCAGTAGGCCTACTTTATAGCTACCTGCGCCAATGAAATGGTCTTTACGGGAACTGTTTCTTTGCCCACCTGGACCTGTTTTATGGCTGAGACCTGAAAAACAAGGACAATGTATTAATGTTAAATGGGCTACACTTTTTATTGGCTACTTACAACACATTTTACTCACAACACCACAATTGACATAATGTTGTTTTTTTAAATTCATTAACTGACCTCCACAACCTGTCCTTGGATCATGAGAAGCCCCTCTGCCCTGTCAGCTTCCATTATTGCCGTGGATACTGACGTAGGGCAGAGGAGCTTCTCCGCCTCTTCCCTTAGTGCATCAGTCACTTCAACCGACGCAGAACGAAAAAACTGTGTCTCCTTAGTCACGTTAATAGAGTATGGTGGCGCCTGGCCCCGCAGTCCGTAGCCTCTCATAATGTAGCTGGAACCTTTAGTGACCTTTGCGGCAAATTCCTCATACAGTGTAATTTTTGTGAGGGAATTTCCATCACACAAAATTACAGTAACATTTTCTTTGGAGACCAAGGGTGCAACGCCCGCTGTCGAAGCGACCAGGAGATCACTCTCTTTTTTGGTTTGGTATTTACCGCTACAACATGAATAGGCGACGGCCTGTAAAAAGGTGTCTCCGGTCTACTTTTCAGAATTTTATTCAAAGCCATTCTGAAACAAATAAACACAAAAAGGAAAGCAACAAATTAATATAACAGAAAGAAGAAGACAGCACACATCAGTAAAATAGCTTACAGCCTCAGATTCATGGACTATGTTGAAGGCTACTATCAGCTCTCTGAAACTGTGAGAGTTTTGCTTTCATGTTCCCGCCACTGTAGCTTCTACTTTATCTGCTATCTTTCTATTGTTCGATCCTCAAATGGCGGCTAATAGGTCTACGCTTATGGCAGCTAGTAGCCTACCATTACCCACACCGGTTTAAAGTCCTCTCACATTAGGCTAAATTTTATATTTATGTTGTTATTTTTGTCCGAAATGTCATTGCACATTTAACAGCATAAATACTACGCATTTATTAACTCGACTCTCATTACGTTTAAAAACATTTGCTAGCTAAACAAGAGAAGTTACAGTTTACCAATTTAGTGAGCTATTTTCATTAAAAGGCTTAACAGAAAAAAATTATAAATAGGCCTACATATTAGCCTAATATTAACCCTTTATAGTGGACAACATTGTCTGTATAATAATTTGTGAATTAGTAAGCTATTAGCTATTTTTGACAAGAGGAAAAAGACACCTACCTTTCTCTCAGAAGTTTTCTATCAAAATGAATGGGATGTTCTGATTGCTTTATGTTCCTGCTTTGAGCTTCCCGCCACTGACGATTCTCCTTGCGCGAGACATTAGCCTACTGTAAAATCTGTCAGGACGTGTGAGTGTGGCTGCGGCTCTATCTATCTATCTATCTATCAAAATGTGAATGAATGAATAGCCTACTTAATTTCGAAAATACCAAAAAATAGCCAAAGACAAAAAAAACTGAAAACAGCCTAGCCATAAAAATAAAAGCTGCGAGCAGCGATGGAGGGGCCCTCGCGCCTCTGCGCGCATCAGGGTTACCGGCGCACGCCGCTACTTGCAAATATGCGGCACTCTGACGCCGCAAGTCGTCAACAATGAAAAGGGAACTTTTTGTGATATAAGGCAGATTTCCAGGTGCCAGCGGGGGGCGCTATGGCCAAAAGTCAATTTTGGCCTGTAGGTGTCCTCAGGCCTGGACCCTTGTCAATCGTGAGAAATTTCGGGCAGATACGACAACGTACACTCAAGTTACAACAACTTCTTTGTTCATCGCTAAACATTCAAAATGGCCGCCACGCCCACACCGTCTGACGAAAAGTTTTTCTTTTAATAACTTTTCATCGGTAAGGTGTTGGGATGGTACAGACCAAGTTTGAAGTCCATCGGATGAAATCTCTAGGAGGAGTTCGTTAAAGTATAGCACCTTGACTTTAAGGCCTACTTCTTGTTGCCACTAGGGGGCGCTATGACTTTAAGTAACTATCGGCCTTTATTTGTCCTCAGGGTTGGACTCTTATGAATCCTGAAAAGTTTCGAGGTAATCGGACAATGTCCACTCGAGTTACACCCACTTCCTGTTTCGGCGGCGAAATGCACAAAATGGCCGCCCCGCCACGGCCACGCCCTATGACGAAGAGTTTTTCTTTTAACACATTTTCATCTTTAACTTCTTAAGATGGCACAGACCGAGTTTAAAGTTGATCGGATGAAATCTCTAGGAGGAGTTCGTTAAAGTACAACATGTGGAAATGGCCAAAATCGCACTAATTTCAAACTTTGAAATCAAAATGGCGGACTTCCTGTTGGGTTTAGGGTATGGCTTTAATGACGTTTTTTGTACATCTTGACATGTTACATATGTGTACCTCGTTTCGTGAGTCTACGTTAAACCCACTGGAGGGGCTCAATTTCTTTAACTTTCTAGGGGGCGCTAGCGAGCCATTTTTGTGCACCCATTCCCAAACCCATTAAAATACGTACGTTTTCACCAGACTTGATGCGACCGCCAAATTTGGTGAGTTTTTGAATATATTAAGCCCCTCAAAAAGCCAATTCATTTGACGGGAAAATAATAATAGAAAGAAAGAAAGAAAGAAACAATAATTCCTTCAGTTTCAATAGGGCCTTCACCGCTGTCGCCGCTCGGGCCCTAATTAAAGCTGCGAGCAGCGATGGACGGGCCCTCGCGCCTCTGCGCGCGTCGGGGTTACCGGCAGACGCCGCTCCTTGCGACCGTGCATTTGCGCGGCACTCAGACGCCGCGAATCGTCAACAATTAAAAGGGAACTCCCCACCAAGTACAACGATAGCTCACACAAGACTCTACGTCATACGGTTCATTAGCTGTGAAAAGGGGCGTGGCAAAATCGTAGGGGGCGGGTCCAACCATCACCAATTAAAAAGGAAGTCTGTGCGGAGTTCAATGATACCTCACACAAGACTCTACCTTAGATGGGTCAGCATTTATTCAAAAGGGCGTGGCTTCAACATAGGGGGCGGGCCAAACCATCACCAATGCAGAAGAAAGTCTCTGCTGAGTTCATTGATACCTCACACAAGGGTCTATCTTGAATGGTTCAAATTTTAAGAAAGGGGGCGGGCTTAAGCATAGGGGGCGGGTCACACCATCACCAATGAAGAAAGAAGTCAATGCTGAGTTCAATGATACCTCACACAAGACTCTTCCTTAAACGGTTCAAATGTTATGAAAGGGGGCGTGGCCTGATTAAGTGGGCGTGGTCATATTATAGGGGCGGCTCAGTATGACACGTAGACCACACATTCTGAGTTTCATGCAAATTGGATGATGTTTGTCATATAAGGCAGATTTCATGTTGCCAGCGGGGGGCGCTATGACCAAAAGTCAATTTTGGTCTGTAGATGTCCTCAGGCCTGGACCCTTGTCAATTGTGAGAAATTTCGGGCAGATACGACAACGTACACTCAAGTTACAACAACTTCTTTGTTCATCGCTAAACACTCAAAATGGCCGCCACGCCACGCCCACACCGTCTGACGAAAAGTTTTTCTTTTAATAACTTTTCATCGTTAAGGTGTTGGGATGGTACAGACCAAGTTTGAAGTCCATCAGATGAAATCTCTAGGAGGAGTTTGTTAAAGTATAGCACCTTGACTTTTAGGCCTACTTCCTGTTGCCACTAGGGGGCGCTATGACTTTAAGTAAATATCGGCCTTTATTAGTCCTCAGGGTTGGACTCTTATGAATCCTGAAAAGTTTCGAGGTAATCGGACAATGTACACTCGAGTTACACCGATTTCCTGTTTCGGCGGCGAAACGCACAAAATGGCCACACCCTTTTCTAATAATAGAAAGAAAGAAAGAAAGAAAGAAACAATAATTCCTTCAGTTTCAATAGGGCCTTCGCCGCTGTCGGCGCTCAAGCCCTAATTAACGGTCACATTAAATCCCTTTTTTTTTCTTCTCATTTACAATATCTCTTACTAAAAGGCAGGTAAAGGGTATTCAATGTAGGCTCTATCTACCTACACAAATATACTATGAACTGTGCTTATCTTTGACCTGTTAAAATCTATTAATCTGGAATATTCTAAAGGAAGGGGTGAATTTGAGCACAACCTGTGTTCAACCAGCAATTATTACAACAAATGCACAAATACTGCTCCTCTTTCTCTATCTCTCTTCTGACCAGCTTCCACATACACACACAGACACATGAGCTCTCTTAAAGGACCTGCAGCACCATTTTACAAAAAATGCCTTATCGCACTGATGTGACTGAGCCCGGCCCAAACCCAACCATCATTTCTAAATTTCTGTCCGAACCCGGCACGTCCCGTCAGGTACCGTCGGGACCCGTCGGGCTCGGGTCGGGTATCTATGCCTTAGTGTGTATCTGTCATGTGTTTATGTGTGTGTATGTGTGTGTGTCAGTGTGTTTGTGTATTTGTGTGTCTGTGTGATCGTGTGTGTGTGTATGGGTGTGTGTGTGTGTGTGTCTATGTATGTTTGTGTGTGTGTATGTCTGCGTATGTGTGTTTGTGTATCCCGTGTCTGTGTGTGTCTGTGAGTTTGTGTATGTGTGTGTGTGTGTGTGTGTGTGTATGTGAGAGAGTGTGTATGTGTGTCTGTCTGTGTGTGTGCATATGTGTGTGTCAGTGTGTTTGTGTATGTGTCTGTGTGTGTGTGAGTGTGTGTGTGTGTGTTAGAGTGAAGGTCTGTGTGTGTGCATTTGTATTTGTTTGGATGTGTGTGTGTGTGTGTGTGTGTGTGTGTGCGGAGTGTACAAGTGTGTGTGTGTCTGTGTGTTTGTATATTTGTGTGTCTGTGTGTGTTTGCATGTGTGTGCATGTGTGTGTGTGAGTGTAGGTCTGTGTGTGTGTGCGTTTGTAATTGTGTTCCGATGTGTGTATGCGTGTGTGTGTTTGTCAGTGTGTTTGTGTATTTTATGTGTCTGTGTGTGTGTGTGTTTGTGTGATGTGTGTGTTTGCACGTGTGCGTGTGCTGAATAGCTAAAATGCTAAAATGCTAAAGCTAAACTGGATTAATAGTTGAAGTAGTGCAAATAGCTGGAAAAGTATGAATGTCATGAAATTCATTAAAAAGTTGAATAACACCACTAATGTATAAAAAATGTGGAATATGTAAAGTATTTTTGAAAAGCTGACGCTAAACTGAATTGTTGGCTTGAAAAGTTCAACGATACCAAACAATGTAGAACATTGTGAGGTCTGAATTTATTTTCTAACTGAAATTATGAATAAGTATGGAAGACTTACAAATGCTGTGAGAAACATACGTAGATGAAAATGCAGAAATATGAAATAAATATGTAAAGAACCGCATATAAGCTTAACTGTAATATTGTCAAGAGTGGAAGTTCAAATAACTCGACTAAAAAGGCTGTAAGTAGAGAGAAGGAGAGAGAGAGAGCGAGAGAAAGAGACAGACACATATGCAGGAATATGAAACAAATTGTATGAAAAATCTTGAAGCCCTAATGCATTGCACCGCACTGCATAGAACGAAAAAGCATCAATCTAGCTGAGATGAGATGTGAAATACATTGCCTGAAAAGAAGGGGGCTGAACAACTTTGCATTTAAAACGAAAAATGAAATACAATTATGACAAGGATGTTGAAAAAAACAGTTTGATTCGTATTAAGGCATCGAAGAGAGGGAGAAAGGGAGAGACAAAGAGAGAGAAAGAGAAGGAAAGAGAGAGAGGGGGATAAAGAGAGATAGAGGGAGAGTGAGAGAGAGAGGGAAAGAGAGAGAAAGAAAGAGAGAGGGAAAGAAAGAGAGATGGAGAGAGAAAGGAAGAGAGGGGAGAAGAGAGGGAGGGAGAAAGAGGGATGGAGAGAGGAGAGAGAAAGAGAAAAAGAGAGAGAGAGACAGGGAGAGAGAAAAAGAGAGAACGTATCGTTGAACGTAAAAATGTGGGCATATCAGCGATTTAAAAAAGGTTCGTTCTGCTCTTCGCTGGAAAATATGGAGGACTTTTATCATTGCAGCGGAGGGACGCAAATGTGTTACTCTCATCATTTGGAAGCTTGCTGAGCCCAACGTATAAGACATATCGCTTAACTGAGCACATTGTCTGGAACTAGACAAAGATACCTACGTTTTGATGTATAAATTGTGTATGACAAGTAGACATTGTGGGCGTGAGAGCAATTTATAGAGAAGGGACAAAGATAATTTTTTTAAGGCTCTGTGCTCTGGCTATGACATCATCCACTCTAGCTCATGCAATACACACACTGTTTAAACACAACAAAAACCTGAAATGATCACTAAACTTAAACAGCTTTTTCACAAAAACTGTAAAAGACATCAAACTGAAAAGCCATAGCCTGATAGCTGAATATTTTGTGAACATTGTAAAGTTTCTTTGGCATTTGTAGGTGAAAGTATGAAGGAGCTGAAACTTTTGGGAGCGGAAGAAGATTTTAAGGAGTTGAAGCATGTTCTCATTCACTTCAATGTTAAAAAAAGTGTCCCATTAGCTGAAAGAGCTGAACATTTGAAAAGTTGAATGGTTTTAATAGCTGAAAGTATGCAGAAGTTAAGGAGAGCCAAAAAACGTACGGAATAATAATAAAAAGAAAGAAAATGGCCGACACAAACAACAATAGTTGGAATGCTGTAGAACAGCATTCCCACTAATAAAGAACAGAATAACAATAGTTGGAATGCTGTTGAACAACAACAACACAACTAGAGTCCTAGTGAGAGAACCAAAGTGTCTCCCCTGTTCTTTCTGACCACGGTGGGAGATCTGTATCAGGAAAAGTTAACCCTCTCCTTGATTTCATGTTGTTTATGGAGAAGGAGAACCAGTACATGAGTCGGGGGAAATGCAACGCTACCAAGCCACGGCCGAGCCACGTGCGTCGTTACATTTCTCAAGAGGTGCACGTCAGGCTACGGCCCCTCTGCGTCTACGCCGGACCCTGCGCCGTTGATTCTACGCACAACTATAAAAAGGCCTTAAGTTACTGTACGCAACACTGGAAATGCAACAATGCATCTGTAAGGTATTTTCTTATTGTAAATTAATGATTTTCCGTCTCAGCAAAATATTCATCGTGACTATATGACCTCCTGGTAATGCTAACTCAGTAATCTACAGTGTGTAATAAAGCACCATAAAGAAAAGAGCTTTACGACAGCAGGTGTGGTAAAAACTATCTTTTGTCCAAAGCGGCCGCTAAAATCAACACAAACTGAAAGTTACATAAAGCCACTTTAAGTAACATTTTCACTGCATGACTTTTACTTGTAAGAGTATCAGTAGTATTAGAGTGGTGGGTTCGCGCGTGCATGTGTGACGTCATCACACGCACGCGCAAACCCACCCTGTAATCTGGTCATATGAGCGTGCGTGTGACGTCGTGGGTGCCCGTTGGTACTCGCGATCGCCATCTAGTGGCCGAATGTGGTATTGCATCTAATCGTTGTTGGTACTCGCGATCGCCATCTAGCGGCCGAATATGGTAGTGCATATCGTCGTCGAAGCTGCGCGCGTATACCGCTCGCGTAATGACGCCGCGGGCGAACGTCACCCCTCCGCGGCATCTAGCGGCCGAATATGGGAGCGCATCCCATCGTCGATGCTGCGCACGCATCTAGCGGATGTGATGACGCCTCTTTCGAACGTCGGCAGCCCGCGAGCGCCATCTAGTGGCCGAATATGGGAGCGCATCTCGCGAACGCGGTGACGTATGTAGGGCGATCGGCCGCTTCACCACAACAGGGGTCTGGTGTACTTGAGCGGAGGCTGACTCTCACAGACGGAGCTATACACAACGGAGTACCCTCGTTCATAGTGCGTGTAGCTCTCTTTTTACCACGTTGCGTTTTTCCACAACAAAAGGCCATCTGGAGTTTGTCTTATGTTTTGGTGAAAAACAACTAGGGATCGTTTCTCAGCAGTGCCCTCTTTAGCCTTTTGTTTACTGCTATTTAGCTCTTTTTTTAGATGTTTTTTTAGCTAGTCTGGTAACTAGCTTGCTACCACGTTTTTTCCACATCAAAAAGCCCTCGGGAGTTTCACTTTTTAATTCTTCTTGGTGCAAGCAACGCAGATTAGTTTTTTCATCGCTACCTACAAGTGGTAAGTAAAGCTTGTGTTTAAGAATGTTCAAAGATATTTAATTCATTCAGTCATTCATGAATTAGCTAAAACTTTGATCGTTTGTTCGTAATGCTGGTGGGTTGTACCACATGACGCTAGTGTTAAAAAAAAGTCGTGTTAGACCAGTGGCTAGCTTGTAAATGTGGGGTCTATTGTTGTGAGTGTTAAATCGTCATAAAGGGGTTTGGTTTGTGGTGTTTAAAACCCCTTGTTTCAAAACGGGGTCTGCTCACTTTTTTACCTGCATTTTGTAGCTACGTGGCTAGCTAAAACTTTCCCTCGTTTTCTCAACAAAGTCCTCTGAAGAAAGAGGATTCGTTTCTACAGCAATGGCTGCATTTGGTGAGTAAATTTAAAAAAAAAGAAGCTTATTGTAAGGTATTTCATTTCATTTATTGTAAGGCTTATTGTAAGGTAATTCATTCAGACATTTGTGACTTAAAAACGTTTTTTTTGTGTGTTATAATGTAGTTTGCATCATTAGGTGATCATGCAAAGAGCTGGGATAACGTGGCTGTGTTAGTTGATGAAACTATTAAACCACAAGGTAAAAAACTTATAAATATATTATACACTACAGCATTAATTGATTTAGTACTGTGTTTTCATTCATTTTGTTTTTGTTTTTAAAAAAGCTCCGTGTAGCCCAATCCTACAGACCCCAACACGCCAGAACATTAAACCAAAGGCCGCTCTAATAAGGAATAAGAACACAGCAAACAGGTATTTACGGTTTATTTATCTCTTTCAGTATGTAATATTTATTACTGTTTAATTTATCACTGTGTTTGTAGTCATCTAATATATATATTCTGTGTCTAGACAATCAGCCCCTGAACAAAGGATCCGCAAGGGCGACGGCTACTCGCTCTCCCATGTGGCTGAAATCAACCCTGTTGAAAGACCATGTGCTTCTATGCCCATCTCTGTGAAAGCTGCTACGCCTAACGTTCGCCATCATAAGCCTAAGAAGCAATTTATTGAGGTGAGTTGAAAAGGAAAACACAAATAGCGTTTTTGTATTTAAAAAAAAAAGATTTTTTTCTAATCTAATGCTAATTGCTGCCTGTGAAGCCATACACGACCGGTCTCCCGCCCAAAAGTAGCCGCCCTTCCTTTGTTCCGGTCTCGTCTTACCCGGCCACTGTATCTTATGATAGTAACACAGCAGCTGAGGTGAGAAAACCTTTTGTAGCTAACAGAATATATTTACATAGTGTTGTAAAAGCTTTTTAAAAAAAATTTATATATTTTTAAAAAGGCTTTTTCCTTTGTTTTAGCAACTAAAGGCGACGGAAGACTTAGTTTCATTGTATTTGAGTCAGTCACCCCCGTGGAGCAGATACGTATGTCCACACAAGCCTAAGAAGAGATCTAGGAAGAGATCTATTGATGTGAGTTTAAAAGGAAAACAGTAAAATAGCGTGTTGTATTTTAAAAAAAAAAGATTATTTTCTAATCTAATGCTGATTTCAGCCTGTGAAGCCATACACGGACAGTGCCCCACCCAAAAGAAGAAGCCCTTCCTTTGTTCCAGACACGCCTTACCCAGACACTGTATCGGGTGTTCCTAACACCACTGCAGAGGTGAGAAACGCATTTGTATCTAGCAGAATATATTTACATAGTGTTGTAAAAGCTTTTTTTTAAATAAAATGTATATATTGTTAAAAAAGCTTTTCCTTTGTTTTAGCAGTTAACGGCGAGCGAAGACTTAGAGTCCTTGCATCGGTCGTCGTCTAGTACACCGACGCCCTACCAGCCACCAAGTGTCTCCATTGAGAGGGAACAAAAGGCACCGGGAGCGTCCTTGCATTGGTCGTCATCTAGTACACCAACGACCTACCATCCACCAAGTGTCTCCATTGAGAAGGAACAAAAGGCATCTGAAGAGGTGTGTGTGTGCTTGTGTGTGTGTGTGCTTGTGTGTGTGTGTGTGCTTGTGTGTGTCTTTATTTAACCAAAAATATTTTGTTATACCTCTAGACAATCCATGCCATAGAAGTAGGCGAAGTATCTGAAGACACCGGACTAACAGCGACAGCCCCTACATCACGCCAAACAAATCGTGAAGCTACAGGAGAAGGGTCTGAAGACACAGGGCTAACAGCAGCCGTCCCTACATCACGTCAGACAAATCAGGGAGCTACAGGAGAAGAGTCTGAAGACACTGGCCTAACCGCGACACAGCTTACACCCCACCAACCGTGTCAGGCTGCTTTGCAGGAGGCCCCTGAATATAATGTAGGTGAATACCTCTTTAACTGTATCTATAGCACCGAGGAAGGCACCGATTATGTCAGCTGTATACCACACACCTCTGTTATAACTGTGGCAGATAAAAAGTGTAACAGCGATAATACCCCAGTAACCACTCCTGTAAATGTATTAGAGGTTAACGTTCCATTCCTTGATAAGCAAGCAGTACCTAATTATATTACTAACAATCGGTTTGAACAAGGTGGGGCACTAGGAGGTCCTGAGCAGTTAACATTACTTCAGAGTGCAGAGTTTTTTGAGTATTGCGTCAACACTTCCCCTCAACAACCTGCAGTCGCTGACCCTTATAAACAAATACAATCAGAATTAGCCGAATTACGAAAACAAAACGATGGTCTTATGAATAAATTAGATGTCTTGCAAACAGCTAACACACAATTGACCGGTTTGGTCACAGACTTTGGAACGGCTCTAGCCAGTCAGTCCAGAGCTAACACGCATTTGGTTGATTTGGTCACAGGATTTGGCGCAACTATTGCCTCTCATGTCAGCTCTCTCAATTCAATGCTTGTACCTATGATAGTATGCCTTAAAAACACAATGAATATGACCCCGCAGTAAAAAAGTGTTAAAACAGTCTATAGTTTGTGCAAAATATATAAAAAAAAAAAAAAAAAAAAAAAAAAAAAAAAAAATGTCATCCCCACCCAAAAAAACAAAAAAATCTGAACCCCTAGGGGGGTGTGATGCTCGTATTGATGAGGAACTAGAATGGCCGTGCGAGGACGATTACACAAGAGCAGTAAGCAATCCTCAGGATTTTGGACGATTGTGCGCGATACATGCAAAAATATTCGAAGCCTGGGCCCGATCTATGCCTAGCGCTAGAGCTAGTGAAAGCAACAGTGAGAAAACACACGCATCAGATAGCCCTGCTCCTGCGCAGTTGTCACATAATGGTCCTTCAAGCGTATATTCCAACAATACACAGTCCAATACAGACGCTACACAATCATCAAATACAGACCCCACAGGCATAGATCAGAGTAATAAGAGACCAGCATGTTTTCCGAGTGTTCAGCCCTCAAAACGATCTTGTACAGATGAGCAGACTGGTACCCAACCGTCCACAAGCGCTCATAGACCCCCTCCATCACCCTCAGAAAATCCTCAGGGTAGTGTGCAGTGTGGTGCGGGGCGAATTTCTAAGGTAACATCTGAAATAGCATCCAGACAGATACCCCTTTTTAATGCTGCTGAATTTCGTCAAGATGTTGACTTGCGAAATATTGATTTGACGGATATTGGTAGTGTTCCTGAAAGGGTGCATAGCACCCTAACAAGTTTAATAGAGAGGGCTTTGGGCAATGCAACACAGGACAGCGTTTTAAATGTTGAGTTAAGGGGTCCCGCCGTAGATGTCCCTATCCAAACAATGTTGAACTCAAGCGACGGCTATAACACAGACACATTTCTGGAGCAAGTCGCACAAGCGATGCAGAGTAACGATAATTCACTGACCGAAGACTCTTTAGAATTAATTGTGACAATATCGCGCAATATGTCGGGAGGGAATGGTGGGGGACGTCGAAAACTAGGAAGCATTGGTTACGATCAAATATTGTCAGAAAAAGGTAATGCTTTGTATAATCCCAAGAATAACGCCAGTAACGACAATCTCTGCTTTTCTCTCTGCCTGGCACATTATGTAAACAGCAGATTGTCGCATGATGAAAAGATGAATTATGCCAAGCAGCTGCATAGTGATTTGGGTTTTGACTACACCCATAAGGTTTCGTTCTCTGATGTTGACAGATTTCAGAAACATTTGAAAATGAAAATTGTGATATTCCTTCATGTAGCTGGCTGTAAAAAACCCACAATCTTCAAAACGCACGACAAACCCGATGTGAAAACAGCGTGGTTGTATTTGCATGACGAGCATTATTATCTCATCGTAAATAAAACGGCTTTTTTTGGGGCGTCTTACGTTTGCGAGGGGTGTTACAAGACCTACCAGAACCCTCTGGGGCACCGTTGTAGTTGGGATTGTAATGTGTGTTACACTGCTTGTATACCTGACAAGACCATTAAATGCAGAGACTGTAGACGCATATGCAAATCGCAACAGTGTTTTGAAAACCATAAAAAACCCGATGGGAAACATGGCCTTATACCCTGCAATAAAAACAAATATTGCGAGTCCTGTCACGCAACATATCGTGTGTCGAAAAATTCACACAGCTGTAAAAAACCTAAATGCCTACATTGTAGAGAGCCTTTAGGTGCTACTACGCACTCTTGCTACATACAACCTGTCGAACGCAAAGAAAGTAGTGATAAGTATCTCTTTTACGATTTCGAAACACGTTATCAATGTGGGCGCCATGAAGCTAATTTTGTATGCGTTATGGATATGGACGGGCAAAAAAACTGCTACGAAACAACAAATTGCGTCGCATCATTCATTCAGAACTACAGACAGAAGAAATACAACGGCTATACTTTTATAGCACACAATGCTACAGGTTTTGACAGTTATATAGTTTTAGAGTATCTGGTGAGTCAGAAACTTTGTGCAACTATTACCATGCTAGGGTGCTTCTGATGATCGATTCTACTTTCAATCAGCGTTGGATCGATTCGTTCAGTTTTATCCCTATGGCTCTGTCTAAAACTCTGGCAGCCATGGGGTTCTCAGATCTTCTCAAAGGATTCTTCCCCCATGAATTTAACAAGCGAGAGAATGAGAATTATATTGGACCGTATCCTGCACCAGCTCTATATGGTTATGATGCTATGAGCGACACCTCTAAGAAAACGTTCATGGGGTGGTACGATACGGTCCGCGACACGCCTTTTGACTTTCGAAAAGAGCTGCGTGTTAACAATGTAACGGTTTTGATTAAAGCATGCAAAATATACAGAGAGGCCTTCCACGAGTGCACAGGCCTAGACCCGTTTGCATACGCTACATTGGCCTCCTCATGTATGGGTGTATTTAAAACGCTGTTCCTCCCCAAAGACACTGTTGCTCTGACATACGAAGGTGCCTACATTAGGCAAAACAAGACATGTTCTGATGTTTCAATACAGTGGCTTGAGTATGTTGCAGACAGAGAGGGCCTTGACATACAACACGCTCTGAACAGAGGTGAAGTCATTCGGTCAGTTCTTTGTAGATGGCTATTGTGAAGACACACACACGTGTTATGAATTTAATGGCTGCTTCTTTCACGGCTGTGATAAGTGCTATGCGCCAGGTGAAGTCAATCCTCTCACCAAAAACAAAAAAAAAAACACAGGGTGAGCTGCGCTCGGAGTTCCATAACAGAGTGGCTGCTCTAAAAAATAAGCATCAGCTGAAAGTTGTGGTGATGTGGGAATTGGAGACAGGCTGTGGACACTAACCCTGACGTTAAGGAGTTCATGTTAACATATGAAAAACCAGGGCGTCTCAATCCACGAGAATCACTCTTTGGAGGCCGCACAAATGCAATGAAGCTGTACCACAAGGTAGAAAATGATGAAAAGATCAGATACTATGATTTCACAAGTTTGTACCCAACTGTTCAGTCCAAAAGAGATTATCCAATAGGACACCCCCAAATAATACACAAGGATTTTGATGACATAAACGCATACTTTGGCATTGTGAAATGTACAGTAGCACCGCCCAGAGGCCTGTATCACCCTGTGTTGCCCTACCACTGTAACGATAAACTGATGTTCCCCCTATGTGCAGCGTGTGCCATTCAGATGAATCAAACAACACCTTGCACACATAACGATCAAGAACGGTGGTTGTCTGGCGTTTGGGTGACGTTTGAATTACAGAAAGCCGTAGAGAAAGGGTACAAGATTGTTTCCATTGCTGAAGTTTGGCATTTCCCAGAAAAAACTGATCAGCTTTTTAAAGCCTATGTTAAAACATTTCTTAAACGTAAGCAGGAAACTTCAGGATACCCTGGACATATCAAGACAGAAGACGAAAAACAAAAGTACATAGATGACTATTATGCACATGAAGGCATTCGTCTTGATCCGGCCAAGATATGTTTTAACAAAGCTGTCAGGCATACAAATAAACTGCTTCTGAATAGTCTTTGGGGAAAGTTTGCCATGCGTAGCAATATGACTACTGTTGAGCTCATAACAGAACCATCCCGCTTCACACAGCTCATGTTCAGCGACACTTTTGATGTTCGCCAGTTCTCATTCATCTCACCAGAAGTAGCGATTGTCCAGTGGAGATAACACCAATGGGGAAGCATCCAGAGTAAAAGACGTGAATGTTTTTATAGGAGCCATGACCACCGCCTATGCTCGCATGGAGCTATATGATTTGTTGGATAAACTGCAGGAACGTATTTTATATGTTGACACTGACAGCATTTTGTTCACAAGCAGAGACGGCGAGTGGATCCCACCTCTAGGGCCTTACCTCGGCGATTTAACGGATTAACTAAATAGCGCTCAAGTCTGTGGGGCTCCTACCGAAGATTATATAACGGAGTTTGTTTCCGGGGGTCCTAAATGCTATGCTTATAGGACCGCTCAAGGAAATACACAAGTTAAATGCAAGGGTGTGACCCTTAATGCCTCAAATGCCAAAGTGGTTACACATGAATCGTTAATTGGTCTTGTTCAATCCTTTGTGACCAACCAGCAGCATCCTAGCCGTCTGACCACAACAGCATTCACAATAAAGCGCGACAAAAAACAGTTCCATCTCAAAAACGACGCCTTGACAAGGAAAGTACAGGTCGTTTACAACAAACGATGTGTGCTCCAAGACTATACAACCGTCCCTTATGGCTACTAGGGATGTTTCAGGATTTGATGGTAGGCTTCAACACCCTTTTAGCCTCGTTATCAGCGGTCCCTTTAATTGTGGAAAAACATATTTTGTCAAAGACATTATTGAAAATATGTCATCTGTTATTTCACAAAAAATTGATAACATAGTATACATCTATTCATGCTGGCAACCAATATACGATCAATTGCTTAAAACAGTGAATATAAATTTTGTACAAGGTCTCCCGGAATCGTTCTGCGACGAGACACTCTTGCCTACTACTAAGAATAATTTGCTCATTATAGACGATTTAATGAATCAAGCCTGTGATAATTTGGAAGTTCAAAAAGTTTTCACACAGTATGTCCATCATAGACGTCTAAGTTGTATATATTTAGTCCAGAATCTGTTTATTCAAGGTAAAGCTAGTCGTACAATCAGTTTGAACACAAACTATATGATTATTTTCAAAAATGCTAGAGATCAACATCAAATAAGCTTACTGGCACGCCAAATGTTCCCCGGAAATTCTAAATATTTTTTAGAGGCTTTTAAAGACGCCACTAGTTACACCTTTGGCTATCTATTGATAGATTATAAATCCACAACCCCCGATATTTTAAGACTCAGAACAGCTCTGATATCCCCACATCAGGTTGTATACGTTCCTAGAAAAAAGGTGTAATAATGTCAAGCCGAATGGAGAGGAATTTTACATTGTTGGACATGCTACATAAGGCATCACCCAGAGCGAGAGGTGTCATTGTGAGCAACGCTAGTCCAGACTTTATCAATGCGCTTTGTGAAATAGCTTTGAACGTCCTGAGAGGCCACATACCACTGTCTAATAATCAGTACAAACTGTTAAAGAAGAAGAAGAAAGTTATTAGACTAATAGCTGATAAAAAAGTTAAACATTTAAAAAAAAAAAAGACAATCAATCAAACAGGTGGGTTTCTACTGCCTCTCCTGGGGGCCGCTATCCCATTCATAGCAAGTCTTATCAACAGGAATTGAGATGGAACACACGCAGAAAATGTTTTTGGTTCCACAAAATCAATTAGCGGCATTACAACCTCCTCAAACATCGGACTCCTCAAATGTATCTCTGCGACAGTCTGTACAAAGTGAATTGGACCGAGCCATGAGTGATATATTGAACCAGCCTGACATTGATGTATATGAAAAAGCTAAAAGATATTCCAGTATTCTACAGCGGTACTTAGTCATGATAAAACAGGGTGAACGCGAGAAAAGTGTGATTACATTATCAATACCTGAAGTTGATTCAAAGGATGATTCAAAAGATGAAGAAGAAAATATGTTAAAGACAGAAGTGTTGAAACATATGCCTATAAGAAACAAAAGAAATGCAGAATACATATTGGCTTCATTATCCCGACACAATGACCAGTTATCTTGGACAAATCAAGGGGAAATAGTTGTTGAAAATAAGAATGTGCCTGGAAGTCATCTGTATGATCTGCTGAAAAGTGTCACAACCCATAATAATGTTCCAGAACACTCTAGACCAAAAGGGTGGAACATATTTTTAAAAATGTTAGCTAGCTTAAATGTGCCACTGTCCGTAATCCCAAACACGAGGGTACGCCGTTCTATTGAGGCTTTTAAAACGTTTACATCATCTGAAACTAATACACAAACACCCACGACTGCTTCACGAGCTCCTAGCACTCCTAGAGCAATAAGAATGGCCCCTGTATTTAATACACAAACGCCTATGATTGCTCCACGAACCCCTCGCACTCCTAGAGCAATAAGAATGGCTCCTGTATTTACACATGGTACACCATCTGCTTTACGAGCAGCTAGTACTCCTAGAACCTTTAGTATTACACCACCCATTGCTAAGAATCGCTGGTCTAGTTTTTAATCTTTTATTATTTTCTATTATTACACTACTTTATATTTTACTTTTTTTTTTGTTTAAAAACCTATTTTTATTATTTTCTATTATTACACTACTTTATATTTTGCTTTTTTTTGTTTAAAAACCTATTTTTATTATTTTCTATTATTACACTACTTTATATTTTACTTTTTTGTTTAAAAACCTATTTTTATTATTTTCTATTATTACACTACTTTATATTTTACTTTGTTTTGTTTAAAAAACTATTTTTATTATTTTCTATTATTACACTACTTTATATTTTACTTTTTTTATTATTATTATTATTCTATTTCTATTTGAGGTGTGTTTTCTATTTGAGGTGTGTTTTCTTTATTCAACTATGTGAAAAGTCCGTGTTGTATGTAAACATGTGACATAAAATGATTGTGTTTTACAAATATTTTCTATTTTTATTATATTTCTATTCAGGTGTGTTTTCTTTATTCAACTATGTGAAAATGCTGTGTTGTATGTAAACATGCGACATAAAATGATTGTGTTTTACATTAATTTTATCTGTTGAATGCATTTTTTTTTCTGTATAATTTGTTTTAAAAAATAAAAAAGGAATAAAAAAATTAAGGCATTATAAGAACAGTATATTCCACATTCTTTATTTTTTGAAAATAAACATCATTACACAATTTTAACACAGTTTTTACCTATAGGTGGCGCATGAACATGTGTACACATTTAAATTTCTGATCGTGACACACAACGGGATGTATTCTGCTAACAAAATGGCTGACCATTGTATCGTTTCATACAAGATTAGTACCATACATGCTCAATACTTTTGTATAAGGAATCTTTTTCTGAATATGACATAAAAAGAAAACGCAGTGCTGGCCACATGTTGTAGAATAATTATTTTGCACTTGGATTGCTGAATGGTACATCTCCACACAGTTTTTTAAGAGGAAATTGCCAATTTCCTGAGGAAAAAAGGTAGGTGGATGTCCAAAGCTATCAAAGAACAAACCATGCTTGTTCTCTGTAATGTAAATACCTAGCCAGTGTTCACCCGGCATATTACTGGGCTGTGTATTTACAACGAGCATAGCAGGTAATTTACAAACGACGGTTTTTGGGAGATGATCACATGGCATTACTCCTAAGAAATGTGTGTCTCTATTCATTCTTTTTCTGAGGACGCTAGTGAGTTCTATTGTATTCATCTTTAGTAGTGATCCAATAGGACTTGCCTTCTGTTAGATATTTCGATTACAGAATCAAAAACGGAATAGCAGATAAGGGTCACAGTCCTAGGAAGTGGATTTCTGAACCGAACTTCCAAGCGAACGTTACCGTTCTTAATCAGTGATACGTTTCCTGACCCCCCACCATCAGGTTCCAAATTGAAACAAAATAGAGTATAACCAGCCCCAAAATCCTCTCGTGTTATGGCTAGTGACCTGTCTTTTAAATGGCGTCCTGTTGATTCAATCAGTTGATAATATTCCCGTACATATTGCCCTCTTTGAAAAAGGGGCTGAAAAGGACGGGCTGGGTGAGGCTGTCCATCGGCATAAAGGCTAATAAATTCTGTATTATAGTTTCCAAAATTAAAGGGGTTACGGGCATATGACCCTGTGTATGCTTCATTATCTACGAAAGCTATGACTACAAATTTAGGAATTTGGCCTATGAACAAGTTTTCTTGGTTGCAAACACTGTGCCTGTAGGTATTGAGAAGGTTTTTAGAGCTACTCTGTCAATAGCATATTTTGCATTAGTATGCTGCAGGGCCCGACTATGAGCTAGTCTAACAGTTGGTGCCACTGATATTTCTTGACAAATAGACTAGCAGACATTATTTTCACAGCGAATTGAACATTTCCAGGGGTCATTAGTGCAAAGTCATCTTTTGAACAGATGATTTTCAGAGACATGTCCACACCATTTAGCAACAATTTTTCTTGAAAAAACAAATCTGCGTGTACTGGTGCTATTAATTCAACAATACGGCTTTCGGATGTGTATTCACCCCTTTGTGTCAACCCCAAATTATCGCCTGTGATAGAGGTCTCATCCATTTTACCCGCTGTGTCCTTACAAAATAGCCCTGTGCTAAATTGCGTAGCCAATGTGTCCTTTCCATAATTCAGAAGACATTCTATAAGGGCTCGATAAGGATACGTATTTGAAGACTGTGTGATCAGTCTATCACCCAACATTATATCTACTTGTGAAAAAAGACTGCATCCAGGATAGTTTATAAAACCTACATCGGCTGCGTTAGCCAACAAAGTGCCATCAGGGTTTGTAATCCTTACACGTGTATACAAGTATGAATCGTTAAGGTCTAGATAATCCTCTCCACTAGCCGAAATGAAAAATTCAATAGGACCGCCGTCCGTTAGAGCTGACATTGGAGGGATTTCTACAAATGTTGATTTTTCGATAGATGTTTGTGTGTACGGTACTGTAAACAGGTCCAATTCTGTCTTCACACACTCTTCGGACTGATTATGAATAAACTCCATTCTGTAAAATTAAAATATGTCTTTGTCAGGGCCAGAAGGCGTCGGTTGGGAGCTCTCGCCTACTGACAGATGCCTTCTTTTTGAGAATTCTTCGTTTTTTGGTGGTGTTTTTATGCTTTTTGTTCACAGTCCGGCTACGCCCACATCCTGGTGGGCTTCTTTTTAATGCTTTGCGTCTGTACACCATGAGCCCATTGCCCTGTTGTTTGGATGCCATGGCATTCCTGACATTAGTCACAACATCGCCGATAAAACCACTTGCTGCTGTTTTCAGATGGGGTTTGGCTATATTAAACCCCTTTTTTAAAAGTGGAACAGCCATTCAAAATAAATTTCTGAATATCCCCCCTAATCCATGCCCATATTGTGTGCTGGAACCTATGAATCCAGGCAACTCCCCACCCGCTTGATTCATGTAATAGTGCATATATCTTCCATCGTCGGCTGTGTACGCTTTCCTCATCATTTTAATGCTGTTTCACAGGTCTAAAATGTAGTTTCACAATTACTTTTCCGTATGAGAAAGGGATGTGTTGGTTCTGATCGTCTCGTAGTTCTATCTGAATATCAGTAATAGTCGAGCGTGACAACGAGGTGTAGTGAGGACTGTCGTAACTCAGAGTGGGCATACGTTTGCTCTCATCAGAGATATTTATACAACGGAGCAGGAGTACATGACTATCACCGACTAGCTGATAGTCCACAATGTCACTATAAATAAATATATTATAACGACCCCCATGAATGTGGGCGGGTGTGGAAGCGGCACATTTTATATGAGGGCCAATGTGAATTCGAACACAGAGTCTGGAATGAACCCAAGAATTTCGACCCAGGCGCCCCCCTAAACACAATATTCCAACCCGTCTCCTCCCGTGAAAAGAATCTTATTAGTGATAGGGTTGTGGCTCATAGTTATGTGGGCTAGGGCTGTGTTAGCAGCACATTTCATATTATATTCATTAACAATGCTGCCGATTGTATTATAAGAACCAACTGTTAGCCTTAGCTTGTTGAACATTTTCGTTTTCGTGTCGATGAAATCAATCTTGGCATCGTTCTCAGTGAAACTATTCCAGATCCTGGGATATTGAATTTCAATAAGACCAACTTCATACGGTGTTTGTAATATGATCGGTTTAGCCAGTTTTGTTCTGAATTGCCAAATCTTATTATTTGGATAAACTAATTGTGAGGCATTACTAGGTAGCGTAACAAAAAATCCGTTCTTATTCATAGCTCCAACACCTTTCACTAACAAACCACAATGACTAATATTACAATACTGAACCCTCTCTTTTATCTTACATCAACCATGTCTTTTCAGAGATCCATGAATTGAATTTATCAGGCCATCCTAACCATTTCAAGTACAAGCTTTTTTCGTCCTGTTTTTCTTTCGAGCCAGCACTTTCTCAATTTTAAACACTTTGTTTTTGTCTACAATTACAGCCTGTAACTCTGCTTCGTAAAAGGTACCTGTCACCGGCTCCCCACTATTGTCTTTCAGTATATAAACAGGAGGAGTTCTACCTATACGTTTTGATATTGTAAAAAACTCATCTGTAAAGGTCTGTTGGTAACCTTTACGAAAAATGCCTCTGTGCTTTGATATCCTAACGGTGTCCCCATCTGAAATTTAAACAGCACTGTTCCATGTGGTTTCATTTTGTACAGAGTGTTAAAGACAGTTTTCTCATTGTCTTTACATACGGAGGACGGAGCCATTTTTATTGACCTATGGTATGCAGAGTTGTAAGCAGCAACCATATCTTGTACTACCTCAATATATCGGCGTGAGTTAACAGCCGTTAAATATCTCCACATTCTGGTTTTGAAAGTCCTATTGAAACATTCAACCACACTTGCTTTTGTTTCGTTCGATGTGGAAAAATGGTGAATTTTATATTGTGTCATCAATTTTTGAAAAACCTTATGATAAAATTCTTTTCCAGCATCTGTTTGGAGCTTTTGCGGTATGCGTCCTTGTTCCAATATTTCCTTAAAGGCACTTGTCACAATAGGACCCAATTTGTTTTTAAGACATATTACCCAGGCATATTTAGAAAACACATCAATACATGTCAATAAATAGTGCACATTATCGTTTTCCGCTGAATATTCAGACATATCGACCAAATCAGCCTGAAATTGCTTATCGATACCATTAACAATCACTCTGTTTCTTAGGAAGTGTTTCAATGCAGGGGCGTGCAGTGTATACGCATCCTGCCTCAGCAGAAACATTTTAACCGTGGGGATAATTGGAGACAAACCGGTACATTCTTTGGCGGAATCACAAAGCCTGTGTACACCTCCTAACCCTCCTGGGTGGGGACGGATCATAGTATATTTTGTGCATAACCATCTCCATGATTCATTTAAAACACAAGTGAACACATTAGAGTTATGTCATTCTTTTTATTTTTTACAAAACACACTCACACAGTCATACATAGGACAGTTATGAAGACAGTGAAACCCGTTCTATCATAGATAGCATATTGGCTAATCACGGATACATTGCTTTTTACTGATTATGAATATATTTAGTTTTGCAAATCCTGCAAGACATCAGTATACTGTTTTTCTTGCACATACAAACTCACTGTATCTACAAGCATTGTATACATAGTAAGTAGGTGATAAACTTTCAGCATCTTAAAATTGCGTGTAATGTTGGCTATGACGTCACAAAATGTTTCCACTATACTCTCACGTGTCATTAACATTGATAATAACATCTGCAGCAGATCCTCCCAAGGAGGGGTGTTATGTTGTCTTCTTACAATCACCATCAGTTTTTCTAACCCACTCACAGCTGTATGATCTACATCAGCACTCTTACAATGGTATTTTTCAACGTTGTTCACATTATTAGCAATGGCTTGATCTAAAATACCAGATAAATGCGATACGTGATATCGCTCACTGATATGGTTATACATTACACAAACAATTCCCCATATTTTCACCGTTAGTTTTTTCTTGCATATAAATCGCGCCAATAGTCCCCAATCTCTCTAATTTCGGCTATTTTGACAACGTCGTCCCCTATCATAGAGTCATACATAGCACTGATCTTAGTCGTAACATCTTCAGCCGTTTTCAACTCGTACAAAACTGTTTCGGATACTCCCGGTTCTACCCTCAGTAGCCGTGAGATGTTTCATGGACAGAAAACGTTATGCGACACCAATGAATTTATCAGTCAGTAGTCTTTTCATAAGCTGTTCAAAGTGGACAGTGTAGAAGTGTTCTGGTAGCCCCTCTAAACAGGCATGCTGTTTCTGGCTTGGATGATTGATCTGACAGCCCGAACAAAGCTCTTCCAAATACTTGTAAAGAACAATGTTAAGAAGATGTAGAGGCGCTGTTTTAACGCTATCTATAAACAAAGATGACACCTCACCATCCGTCTGATCAGGCCTCTATGTCCGAACAATCAGCAACACCTCCCTGTTGTAATGCAGCATATGTTGAGG
>NC_041341.1:2655823-2683323 GCF_004354835.1 Perca flavescens
AATCATTTTTAATCAATGATTTTATTATCAAGCACAATCTTGATTTTATGTTTTTAACTGAAACCTGGTTGGACCATAATAACAGTGCTGCTGTTCTTATTGAGTCAGCCCCCTAACTTCAGTTTTATGAGCGAGAATAGAGTGAATAAGAAAGGAGGTGGAGTCGCCATTTTGTTTAATGTCTCATTCCAATGTTCTCAAATATCTTACGGACATTTTGCTTCTTTTGAATATGTGGCTCTTCAGCTAAGATCCTCCCTCAAGCTCTACTTCTAAATATCTACAGGCCACCTAAATACTGTGCATCCTTCTTTGTGACTTTACTGAGCGGTTGTCTATAATCTGTATTAACTTTGACCGTGTAATTATTGCTGGTGATTTTAACATTCATGTTGACAACCCCCAGGACCGAGGGACCAAAGAACTGTGTTGTGTTTTTGAGAGCTATGGACTGACTCAGCATGTGACACAGCCCACGCACAATAAGGGGCACACTCTGGACTGGATTGTCTCCAAGGGTCTAAACATTTCCAAGGTTGTGGTGACTGATGTTGCTCTCTCTGATCATTCCTGTGTTTTCTTTAACGGCACTATCTCGGTGCCCAAAAGTGTTCAAACAAAGTTAATCAGAAAACGGTATATCACTGAAAACACCAGTGAATCATTCATTCAGCTTTTCTCCTCTACACCCACCCTCACTGGGGCCTCAGTCACTGAGCTTGTAGATAATTTCAACTGTAAAATTCCGAATGTTATTGATGCTATTGCTCCCACTAAGGTCAAAACTGTCTCTGGTAAGGAAAGATCTCCATGGAGAAATCTTATAGTGGAGAACAGAAAAAAGAGAGTGTCGAAAAGCTGAACGCAGTTGGCGAAAATCTAATCTCCAGGTCCATTATAACACTTATAAAGAGAGACTTCGCATTTATAATCTGGAACTAAGAAATGCAAGGCGGTCCTTTTTCTCTGACATTATTGCCAGAAACAATAATAATTCACGTGCTTTGTTTGCTACTGTCGATAGATTAACCAACCCTCCAGTACCAATAGCATCTGAACTGTTGTCTACCAAGGCTTGCAATGACTTTGCCTCCTTCTTCACAGACAAAATTCAGAAAATTAGACAAACAGTCAGTGCTTCCATATCAAGTACAGGATATGTGTTGTCACAGTGTGCACGCAAAACAAAATCAAATATGACACAATTTCATACGATCAACCTTAAAAACCTGGAGGACATATTACAACATCTGAAAACCTCCTCCTGTTGCCTTGATATTCTACCAACGGGCCTTTTCAAAAATGTTTCAAATTGTTTGACTTCTGATCTTCTACAGATTGTAAACACATCTCTGCTCTCAGGTATCTTCCCACAGGCCCTGAAAACTGCAGTCATCAAGCCACTCCTAAAAAAGAACAATCTAGACATGACACTAATGAGCAGCTATAGGCCGATATCAAACCTTTCATTTTTAAGTAAAATCATAGAAAAAGCAGTTTTTCAACAACTCAACCTTTTCTTATCACTAAACAACAGTTTTGATGCCTTCCAGTCAGGTTTTCGACCACACCACAGCACCGAGATGGTTCTTGTTAAAGTCTTTAATGACATCCACTTAAATACAGATAGTGGCAAAACCACAGTCTTAGTATTACTTGATCTCAGTGCTGCATTTGATACGGTAGACCATGACATATTGCTTGACCGATTGGAAAACTGGGTTGGTCTTTCTGGCTCAATACTAAAGTGGTTTGAATCCTAATTAAAGAATAGGGACTACTTTGTGTCTATAGGTAATTATACATCTGAGCATACAAATATGACGTGCGGAGTTCCCCAAGGCTCAGTTCTGGGGCCTCTTCTGTTCAACATCTACATGCTTCTACTTTCTCAGATTATGGAAAACAACAAAATAAATTACCATAGTTATGCGGATGACACACAAATTTACATAACCTTATCGCCAGGGAACTATAGCCCAATACAACAATTAAATATGTGCATTGAACAGATTAATGATTGGATGTGCCAGAACTTTCTTAAATTAAATGAAGAAAAACGGAGGTGGTTGTTTTGGAGCAAAAGAGGAACGATTGAAAGTCAGCGCTCAGCTTCAAACGACAATGTTAAAAACAACAGACAAAGCCAGAAATCTTGGTGTAGTCATGGACTCAGACCTGAATTTTAAAAGCCACATTAACATAATTAAAAAATCAGCCTATTATCACCTTAAAAATATATCAAGGGTTAAAGGCCTTATGTCTCAGCAGGATCTGGAAAAACTTGTCCATGCTTTTATCTTCAGTAGACTTGACTACTGTAACGGTGTCTTTACAGGTCTCTAAAAAATCTATCAGACAGCTGCAGCTGATTCAGAACGCTGCTGCTCGAGTCCTCCCTAAAACCAAGAAAGTGGATCACATCACTCCAGTACTGAAGTCTCTACACTGGCTTCCAGTGCCTCAAGGAATTGATTTCAAAATACTTTTACTGGTTTATAAATCACTAAACGGTTTAGGGCCAAAATACATTTCTGATCTGTTACTACATTGAGGACCCACCCAGACCTCTCAGGTGGTCTGGGACAGGTCTGTTACACTATGACCCACCCAGACCTCTCAGGTGGTCTGGGACAGGTCTCTACACTATGACCCACCCAGACCTCTCAGGTGGTCTGGGACAGGTCTGTTACACTATGACCCACCGAGACCTCTCAGGTGGTCTGGGACAGGTCTGCTACACTATGACCTCCCCAGACCTCTCAGGTGGTCTGGGACAGGTCTACTACACTATGACCCACCGAGACCTCTCAGGTGGTCTGGGACAGGTCTGCTAAACTATGACCCCCCAGACCTCTCAGGTGGTCTGGGACAGGTCTACTACACTATGACCCACCCAGACCTCTCAGGTGGTCTGGGACAGGTCTACTACACTATGACCCACCCAGACCTCTCAGGTGGTCTGGGACAGGTCTACTACACTATGACCCACCGAGACCTCTCAGGTGGTCTGGGACAGGTCTGCTACACTATGACCCACCCAGACCTCTCAGGTGGTCTGGGACAGGTCTGCTACACTATGACCCACCCAGACCTCTCAGGTGGTCTGGGACAGGTCTGCTACACTATGACCCACCCAGACCTCTCAGGTGGTCTGGGACAGGTCTGTTACACTATGACCCCCCCAGACCTCTCAGGTGGTCTGGGACAGGTCTATTACACTATGACCCACCCAGACCTCTCAGGTGGTCTGGGACAGGTCTACTACACTATGACCCACCCAGACCTCTCAGGTGGTCTGGGACAGGTCTACTACACTATGACATACCCAGACCTCTCAGGTGGTCTGGGACAGGTCTACTACACTATGACCCACCGAGACCTCTCAGGTGGTCTGGGACAGGTCTACTACACTATGACCCACCCAGACCTCTCAGGTGGTCTGGGACAGGTCTACTACACTATGACCCACCCAGACCTCTCAGGTGGTCTGGGACAAGTCTACTACACTATGACCCACCCAGACCTCTCAGGTGGTCTGGGACAGGTCTGTTACACTATGACCCCCCAGACCTCTCAGGTGGTCTGGGACAGGTCTACTACACTATGACCCACCCAGACCTCTCAGGTGGTCTGGGACAGGTCTACTACACTATGACCCACCCAGACCTCTCAGGTGGTCTGGGACAGGTCTACTACACTATGACCCACCCAGACCTCTCAGGTGGTCTGGGACAGGTCTACTACACTATGACCCACCCAGACCCTCTCAGGTGGTCTGGGACAGCTCTGCTACACTATGACCCCCAGACCTCTCAGGTGGTCTGGGACAGGTCTGCTACACTATGACCCACCTAGACCTCTCAGGTGGTCTGGGACAGGTCTACTACACTATGACCCACCCAGACCCTCTCAGGTAGTCTGGGACAGGTCTGCTACACTATGACCCCCCAGACCTCTCAGGTGGTCTGGGACAGGTCTGCTACACTATGACCCACCCAGACCTCTCAGGTGGTCTGGGACAGCTCTGCTACACACTATGACCCCCCAGACCTCTCAGGTGGTCTGGGACAGGTCTGCTACACTATGACCCACCTAGACCTCTCAGGTGGTCTGGGACAGGTCTACTACACTATGACCCACCCAGACCTCTCAGGTAGTCTGGGACAGATCTGCTACACTATGACCCCCCAGACCTCTCAGGTGGTCTGGGACAGGTCTGTTACACTATGACCCACCCAGACCTCTCAGGTGGTCTGGGACAGGTCTGTTACACTATGACCCACCCAGACCTCTCAGGTGGTCTGGGACAGGTCTGCTACACTATGACCCCCAGACCTCTCAGGTGGTCTGGGACAGGTCTACTACACTATGACCCCCAGACCTCTCAGGTAGTCTGGGACAGGTCTGCTACACACTATGACCCCCCCAGACCTCTCAGGTGGTCTGGGACAGGTCTGTTACACTATGACCCACCCAGACCTCTCAGGTGGTCTGGGACAGGTCTGCTACACTATGACCCACCCAGACCTCTCAGGTGGTCTGGGACAGGTCTGTTACACTATGACCCCCAGACCTCTCAGGTGGTCTGGGACAGGTCTACTACACTATGACCCCCAGACCTCTCAGGTGGTCTGGGAAAGGTCTACTACATTATGACCCACCCAGACCTCTCAGGTGGTCTGGGACAGGTCTGCTACACTATGACCCCCCAGACCTCTCAGGTGGTCTGGGACAGGTCTACTACACTATGACCCCCAGACCTCTCAGGTGGTCTGGGACAGGTCTACTACATTATGACCCACCCAGACCTCTCAGGTGTTCTGGGACAGGTCTGCTACACTATGACCCCCCAGACCTCTCAGGTGGTCTGGGACAGGTCTACTACACTATGACCAACCGAGACCTCTCAGGTGGTCTGGGACAGGTCTACTACACTATGACCCCCCCAGACCTCTCAGGTGGTCTGGGACAGGTCTACTACACTATGACCCCCCAGACCTCTCAGGTGGTCTGGGACAGGTCTACTACACTATGACCAACCGAGACCTCTCAGGTGGTCTGGGACAGGTCTGCTACAATATGACCCCCCAGACCTCTCAGGTGGTCTGGGACAGGTCTACTACACTATGACCCACCCAGACCTCTCAGGTGGTCTGGGACAGGTCTGCTACACTATGACCCCCCAGACCTCTCAGGTGGTCTGGGACAGGTCTGCTACACTATGACCAACCGAGACCTCTCAAGTGGTCTGGGACAGGTCTGCTACACTATGACCAACCGAGACCTCTCAGGTGGTCTGGGACAGGTCTACTACACTATGACCCACCCAGACCTCTCAGGTGGTCTGGGACAGGTCTGCTACAATATGACCCCCCAGACCTCTCAGGTGGTCTGGGACAGGTCTACTACACTATGACCCACCCAGACCTCTCAGGTGGTCTGGGACAGGTCTGCTACACTATGACCCCCCAGACCTCTCAGGTGGTCTGGGACAGGTCTGCTACACTATGACCCACCCAGACCTCTCAGGTGGTCTGGGACAGGTCTACTACACTATGACCCCCCCAGACCTCTCAGGTGGTCTGGGACAGGTCTACTACACTATGACCCACCCAGACCTCTCAGGTGGTCTGGGACAGGTCTACTACACTATGACACAACAAGACCTCTCAGGTGGTCTGGGACAGGTCTACTACACTATGACACAACAAGACCTCTCAGGTGGTCTGGGACAGGTCTACTACACTATGACCCACCCAGACCTCTCAGGTGGTCTGGGACAGGTCTACTACACTATGACCCCCCCAGACCTCTCAGGTGGTCTGGGACAGGTCTACTACACTATGACCCACCCAGACCTCTCAGGTGGTCTGGGACAGGTCTACTACACTATGACCCCCCCAGACCTCTCAGGTGGTCTGGGACAGGTCTGCTACACTATGACCCCCCCAGACCTCTCAGGTGGTCTGGGACAGGTCTACTACACTATGACCCCCCAGACCTCTCAGGTGGTCTGGGACAGGTCTACTACACTATGACCCACCCAGACCTCTCAGGTGGTCTGGGACAGGTCTACTACACTATAACACAACTAGACCTCTCAGGTGGTCTGGGACAGGTCTGCTACACTATGACCCACCCAGACCTGTCAGGTGGTCTGGGACAGGTCTACTACACTATGACCCACCCAGACCTCTCAGGTGGTCTGGGACAGGTCTACTACACTATGACCCACCCAGACCTCTCAGGTGGTCTGGGACAGGTCTACTACACTATGACACAACAAGACCTCTCAGGTGGTCTGGGACAGGTCTGCTACACTATGACCCCCCCAGACCTCTCAGGTGGTCTGGGACAGGTCTACTACACTATGACCCACCGAGACCTCTCAGGTGGTCTGGGACAGGTCTGCTACACTATGACCCCCCCAGACCTCTCAGGTGGTCTGGGACAGGTCTACTACACTATGACCCACCCAGACCTCTCAGGTGGTCTGGGACAGGTCTACTACACTATGACCCACCCAGACCTCTCAGGTGGTCTGGGACAGGTCTACTACACTATGACCCACCGAGACCTCTCAGGTGGTCTGGGACAGGTCTACTACACTATGACCCACCCAGACCTCTCAGGTGGTCTGGGACAGGTCTGCTACACTATGACCCACCCAGACCTCTCAGGTGGTCTGGGACAGGTCTGCTACACTATGACCCCCCCCAGACCTCTCAGGTGGTCTGGGACAGGTCTACACTATGACCCACCCAGACCTCTCAGGTGGTCTGGGACAGGTCTACTACACTATGACACAACAAGACCTCTCAGGTGGTCTGGGACAGGTCTGCTACACTATGAACCCCCCAGACCTCTCAGGTGGTCTGGGACAGGTCTACTACACTATGACCAACCGAGACCTCTCAGGTGGTCTGGGACAGGTCTGCTACAATATGACCCCCAGACCTCTCAGGTGGTCTGGGACAGGTCTACTACACTATGACCCACCCAGACCTCTCAGGTGGTCTGGGACAGGTCTGCTACACTATGACCCCCCCAGACTTCTCAGGTGGTCTGGGACAGGTCTCTTACACTATGACCAACCGAGACCTCTCAGGTGGTCTGGGACAGGTCTGCTACACTATGACCAACCGAGACCTCTCAGGTGGTCTGGGACAGGTCTACTACACTATGACCCACCCAGACCTCTCAGGTGGTCTGGGACAGGTCTGCTACAATATGACCCCCAGACCTCTCAGGTGGTCTGGGACAGGTCTACACTATGACCCACCCAGACCTCTCAGGTGGTCTGGGACAGGTCTGCTACACTATGACCCCCAGACCTCTCAGGTGGTCTGGGACAGGTCTCTACACTATGACCCACCCAGACCTCTCAGGTGGTCTGGGACAGGTCTACTACACTATGACCCCCCCAGACCTCTCAGGTGGTCTGGGACAGGTCTACTACACTATGACACAACAAGACCTCTCAGGTGGTCTGGGACAGGTCTACTACACTATGACACAACAAGACCTCTCAGGTGGTCTGGGACAGGTCTACTACACTATGACCCACCCAGACCTCTCAGGTGGTCTGGGACAGGTCTACTACACTATGACCCCCCCAGACCTCTCAGGTGGTCTGGGACAGGTCTACTACACTATGACCCACCCAGACCTCTCAGGTGGTCTGGGACAGGTCTACTACACTACTGACCCCCCAGACCTCTCAGGTGGTCTGGGACAGGTCTGCTACACTATGACCCCCCCAGACCTCTCAGGTGGTCTGGGACAGGTCTACTACACTATGACCCCCCAGACCTCTCAGGTGGTCTGGGACAGGTCTACTACACTATGACCCACCCAGACCTCTCAGGTGGTCTGGGACAGGTCTACTACACTATAACACAACTAGACCTCTCAGGTGGTCTGGGACAGGTCTGCTACACTATGACCCACCCAGACCTGTCAGGTGGTCTGGGACAGGTCTACTACACTGACCCACCCAGACCTCTCAGGTGGTCTGGGACAGGTCTACTACACTATGACCCACCCAGACCTCTCAGGTGGTCTGGGACAGGTCTACTACACTATGACACAACTAGACCTCTCAGGTGGTCTGGGACAGGTCTACTACACTATGACCCCCCCAGACCTCTCAGGTGGTCTGGGACAGGTCTACTACACTATGACACACCCAGACCTCTCAGGTGGTCTGGGACAGGTCTACTACACTATGACCCACCCAGACCTCTCAGGTGGTCTGGGACAGGTCTACTACACTATGACCCACCCAGACCTCTCAGGTGGTCTGGGACAGGTCTACTACACTATGACCCCCCCAGACCTCTCAGGTGGTCTGGGACAGGTCTACTACACTATGACACACCCAGACCTCTCAGGTGGTCTGGGACAGGTCTACTACACTATGACCCACCCAGACCTCTCAGGTGGTCTGGGACAGGGTCTACACTATGACCCACCCAGACCTCTCAGGTGGTCTGGGACAGGTCTACTACATTATGACACAACAAGACCTCTCAGGTGGTCTGGGACAGGTCTACTACACTATGACCCACCCAGACCTCTCAGGTGGTCTGGGACAGGTCTACTACACTATAACACAACTAGACCTCTCAGGTGGTCTGGGACAGGTCTGCTACACTATGACCCACCCAGACCTGTCAGGTGGTCTGGGACAGGTCTACTACACTATGACCCACCCAGACCTCTCAGGTGGTCTGGGACAGGTCTACTACACTATGACCCACCCAGACCTCTCAGGTGGTCTGGGACAGGTCTACTACACTATGACACAACTAGACCTCTCAGGTGGTCTGGGACAGGTCTACTACACTATGACCCCCCAGACCTCTCAGGTGGTCTGGGACAGGTCTACTACACTATGACACACCCAGACCTCTCAGGTGGTCTGGGACAGGTCTACTACACTATGACCCACCCAGACCTCTCAGGTGGTCTGGGACAGGTCTACTACACTATGACCCACCCAGACCTCTCAGGTGGTCTGGGACAGGTCTACTACACTATGACCCCCCCAGACCTCTCAGGTGGTCTGGAACAGGTCTACTACACTATGACACACCCAGACCTCTCAGGTGGTCTGGGACAGGTCTACTACACTATGACCCACCCAGACCTCTCAGGTGGTCTGGGACAGGTCTACACTATGACCCACCCAGACCTCTCAGGTGGTCTGGGACAGGTCTACTACATTATGACACAACAAGACCTCTCAGGTGGTCTGGGACAGGTCTACTACACTATGACCCACCCAGACCTCTCAGGTGGTCTGGGACAGGTCTACTACACTATAACACAACTAGACCTCTCAGGTGGTCTGGGACAGGTCTGCTACACTATGACCCACCCAGACCTGTCAGGTGGTCTGGGACAGGTCTACTACACTATGACCCACCCAGACCTCTCAGGTGGTCTGGGACAGGTCTACTACACTATGACCCACCCAGACCTCTCAGGTGGTCTGGGACAGGTCTACTACACTATGACACAACAAGACCTCTCAGGTGGTCTGGGACAGGTCTGCTACACTATGACCCCCCCAGACCTCTCAGGTGGTCTGGGACAGGTCTACTACACTATGACACAACAAGACCTCTCAGGTGGTCTGGGACAGGTCTGCTACACTATGACCCCCCAGACCTCTCAGGTGGTCTGGGACAGGTCTACTACACTATGACCCACCGAGACCTCTCAGGTGGTCTGGGACAGGTCTGCTACACTATGCCCCCCAGACCTCTCAGGTGGTCTGGGACAGGTCTACTACACTATGACCCACCCAGACCTCTCAGGTGGTCTGGGACAGGTCTACTACACTATGACCCACCCAGACCTCTCAGGTGGTCTGGGACAGGTCTACTACACTATGACCCACGAGACCTCTCAGGTGGTCTGGGACAGGTCTACTACACTATGACCCACCCAGACCTCTCAGGTGGTCTGGGACAGGTCTGCTACACTATGACCCACCCAGACCTCTCAGGTGGTCTGGGACAGGTCTGCTACACTATGACCCCCCCAGACCTCTCAGGTGGTCTGGGACAGGTCTACTACACTATGACCCACCCAGACCTCTCAGGTGGTCTGGGACAGGTCTACTACACTATGACACAACAAGACCTCTCAGGTGGTCTGGGACAGGTCTGCTACACTATGAACCCCCAGACCTCTCAGGTGGTCTGGGACAGGTCTACTACACTATGACCAACCGAGACCTCTCAGGTGGTCTGGGACAGGTCTGCTACAATATGACCCCCCAGACCTCTCAGGTGGTCTGGGACAGGTCTACTACACTATGACCCACCCAGACCTCTCAGGTGGTCTGGGACAGGTCTGCTACACTATGACCCCCCAGACTTCTCAGGTGGTCTGGGACAGGTCTGCTACACTATGACCAACCGAGACCTCTCAGGTGGTCTGGGACAGGTCTGCTACACTATGACCAACCGAGACCTCTCAGGTGGTCTGGGACAGGTCTACTACACTATGACCCACCCAGACCTCTCAGGTGGTCTGGGACAGGTCTGCTACAATATGACCCCCCAGACCTCTCAGGTGGTCTGGGACAGGTCTACTACACTATGACCCACCCAGACCTCTCAGGTGGTCTGGGACAGGTCTCTACACTATGACCCCCAGACCTCTCAGGTGGTCTGGGACAGGTCTCTGCTACTATGACCCACCCAGACCTCTCAGGTGGTCTGGGACAGGTCTACTACACTATGACCCCCCAGACCTCTCAGGTGGTCTGGGACAGGTCTACTACACTATGACACAACAAGACCTCTCAGGTGGTCTGGGACAGGTCTACTACACTATGACACAACAAGACCTCTCAGGTGGTCTGGGACAGGTCTACTACACTATGACCCACCCAGACCTCTCAGGTGGTCTGGGACAGGTCTACTACACTATGACCCCCCCAGACCTCTCAGGTGGTCTGGGACAGGTCTACTACACTATGACCCACCCAGACCTCTCAGGTGGTCTGGGACAGGTCTACTACACTATGACCCCCCCAGACCTCTCAGGTGGTCTGGGACAGGTCTGCTACACTATGACCCCCCAGACCTCTCAGGTGGTCTGGGACAGGTCTACTACACTATGACCCCCAGACCTCTCAGGTGGTCTGGGACAGGTCTACTACACTATGACCCACCCAGACCTCTCAGGTGGTCTGGGACAGGTCTACTACACTATAACACAACTAGACCTCTCAGGTGGTCTGGGACAGGTCTGCTACACTATGACCCACCCAGACCTGTCAGGTGGTCTGGGACAGGTCTACTACACTATGACCCACCCAGACCTCTCAGGTGGTCTGGGACAGGTCTCTACACTATGACCCACCCAGACCTCTCAGGTGGTCTGGGACAGGTCTACTACACTATGACACAACTAGACCTCTCAGGTGGTCTGGGACAGGTCTACTACACTATGACCCCCCCCAGACCTCTCAGGTGGTCTGGGACAGGTCTACTACACTATGACACACCCAGACCTCTCAGGTGGTCTGGGACAGGTCTACTACACTATGACCCACCCAGACCTCTCAGGTGGTCTGGGACAGGTCTACTACACTATGACCCACCCAGACCTCTCAGGTGGTCTGGGACAGGTCTACTACACTATGACCCCCCAGACCTCTCAGGTGGTCTGGGACAGGTCTACTACACTATGACACACCCAGACCTCTCAGGTGGTCTGGGACAGGTCTACTACACTATGACCCACCCAGACCTCTCAGGTGGTCTGGGACAGGTCTACTACACTATGACCCACCCAGACCTCTCAGGTGGTCTGGGACAGGTCTACTACATTATGACACAACAAGACCTCTCAGGTGGTCTGGGACAGGTCTACTACACTATGACCCACCCAGACCTCTCAGGTGGTCTGGGACAGGTCTACTACACTATAACACAACTAGACCTCTCAGGTGGTCTGGGACAGGTCTGCTACACTATGACCCACCCAGACCTGTCAGGTGGTCTGGGACAGGTCTACTACACTATGACCCACCCAGACCTCTCAGGTGGTCTGGGACAGGTCTACTACACTATGACCCACCCAGACCTCTCAGGTGGTCTGGGACAGGTCTACTACACTATGACACAACTAGACCTCTCAGGTGGTCTGGGACAGGTCTACTACACTATGACCCCCCCCAGACCTCTCAGGTGGTCTGGGACAGGTCTACTACACTATGACACACCCAGACCTCTCAGGTGGTCTGGGACAGGTCTACTACACTATGACCCACCCAGACCTCTCAGGTGGTCTGGGACAGGTCTACTACACTATGACCCACCCAGACCTCTCAGGTGGTCTGGGACAGGTCTACTACACTATGACCCCCCAGACCTCTCAGGTGGTCTGGAACAGGTCTACTACACTATGACACACCCAGACCTCTCAGGTGGTCTGGGACAGGTCTACTACACTATGACCCACCCAGACCTCTCAGGTGGTCTGGGACAGGTCTATTACACTATGACCCACCCAGACCTCTCAGGTGGTCTGGGACAGGTCTACTACATTATGACACAACAAGACCTCTCAGGTGGTCTGGGACAGGTCTACTACACTATGACCCACCCAGACCTCTCAGGTGGTCTGGGACAGGTCTACTACACTATAACACAACTAGACCTCTCAGGTGGTCTGGGACAGGTCTGCTACACTATGACCCACCCAGACCTGTCAGGTGGTCTGGGACAGGTCTACTACACTATGACCCACCCAGACCTCTCAGGTGGTCTGGGACAGGTCTACTACACTATGACCCACCCAGACCTCTCAGGTGGTCTGGGACAGGTCTACTACACTATGACACAACAAGACCTCTCAGGTGGTCTGGGACAGGTCTGCTACACTATGACCCCCCAGACCTCTCAGGTGGTCTGGGACAGGTCTACTACACTATGACCCACCGAGACCTCTCAGGTGGTCTGGGACAGGTCTGCTACACTATGACCCCCCAGACCTCTCAGGTGGTCTGGGACAGGTCTACTACACTATGACCCACCCAGACCTCTCAGGTGGTCTGGGACAGGTCTACTACACTGTGACCCACCCAGACCTCTCAGGTGGTCTGGGACAGGTCTACTACACTATGACCCACCGAGACCTCTCAGGTGGTCTGGGACAGGTCTACTACACTATGACCCACCCAGACCTCTCAGGTGGTCTGGGACAGGTCTGCTACACTATGACCCACCCAGACCTCTCAGGTGGTCTGGGACAGGTCTGCTACACTATGACCCCCCAGACCTCTCAGGTGGTCTGGGACAGGTCTACTACACTATGACCAACCGAGACCTCTCAGGTGGTCTGGGACAGGTCTGCTACAATATGACCCCCCCCCAGACCTCTCAGGTGGTCTGGGACAGGTCTACTACACTATGACCCACCCAGACCTCTCAGGTGGTCTGGGACAGGTCTCTACACTATGACCCCCAGACTTCTCAGGTGGTCTGGGACAGGTCTGCTACACTATGACCAACCGAGACCTCTCAGGTGGTCTGGGACAGGTCTGCTACACTATGACCAACCGAGACCTCTCAGGTGGTCTGGGACAGGTCTACTACACTATGACCCACCCAGACCTCTCAGGTGGTCTGGGACAGGTCTGCTACAATATGACCCCCAGACCTCTCAGGTGGTCTGGGACAGGTCTACTACACTATGACCCACCCAGACCTCTCAGGTGGTCTGGGACAGGTCTGCTACACTATGACCCCCAGACCTCTCAGGTGGTCTGGGACAGGTCTGTTACACTATGACCCACCCAGACCTCTCAGGTGGTCTGGGACAGGTCTACTACACTATGACCCACCCAGACCTCTCAGGTGGTCTGGGACAGGTCTGCTACAATATGACCCCCAGACCTCTCAGGTGGTCTGGGACAGGTCTACTACACTATGACCCACCCAGACCTCTCAGGTGGTCTGGGACAGGTCTCTTACACTATGACCCCCCAGACCTCTCAGGTGGTCTGGGACAGGTCTGCTACACTATGACCCACCCAGACCTCTCAGGTGGTCTGGGACAGGTCTACTACACTATGACACAACAAGACCTCTCAGGTGGTCTGGGACAGGTCTACTACACTATGACACAACAAGACCTCTCAGGTGGTCTGGGACAGGTCTACTACACTATGACCCACCCAGACCTCTCAGGTGGTCTGGGACAGGTCTACTACACTATGACCCCCCAGACCTCTCAGGTGGTCTGGGACAGGTCTACTACACTATGACCCACCCAGACCTCTCAGGTGGTCTGGGACAGGTCTACTACACTATGACCCCCCAGACCTCTCAGGTGGTCTGGGACAGGTCTGCTACACTATGACCCCCCAGACCTCTCAGGTGGTCTGGGACAGGTCTACTACACTATGACCCCCCAGACCTCTCAGGTGGTCTGGGACAGGTCTACTACACTATGACCCACCCAGACCTCTCAGGTGGTCTGGGACAGGTCTACTACACTATAACACAACTAGACCTCTCAGGTGGTCTGGGACAGGTCTGCTACACTATGACCCACCCAGACCTGTCAGGTGGTCTGGGACAGGTCTACTACACTATGACCCACCCAGACCTCTCAGGTGGTCTGGGACAGGTCTACTACACTATGACCCACCCAGACCTCTCAGGTGGTCTGGGACAGGTCTACTACACTATGACACAACTAGACCTCTCAGGTGGTCTGGGACAGGTCTACTACACTATGACCCCCCAGACCTCTCAGGTGGTCTGGGACAGGTCTACTACACTATGACACACCCAGACCTCTCAGGTGGTCTGGGACAGGTCTACTACACTATGACCCACCCAGACCTCTCAGGTGGTCTGGGACAGGTCTACTACACTATGACCCACCCAGACCTCTCAGGTGGTCTGGGACAGGTCTCTACACTATGACCCCCCCAGACCTCTCAGGTGGTCTGGGACAGGTCTACTACACTATGACACACCCAGACCTCTCAGGTGGTCTGGGACAGGTCTACTACACTATGACCCACCCAGACCTCTCAGGTGGTCTGGGACAGGTCTACTACACTATGACCCACCCAGACCTCTCAGGTGGTCTGGGACAGGTCTACTACATTATGACACAACAAGACCTCTCAGGTGGTCTGGGACAGGTCTACTACACTATGACCCACCCAGACCTCTCAGGTGGTCTGGGACAGGTCTACTACACTATGACCCACCCAGACCTCTCAGGTGGTCTGGGACAGGTCTACTACACTATGACACAACAAGACCTCTCAGGTGGTCTGGGACAGGTCTACTACACTATGACACAACTAGACCTCTCAGGTGGTCTGGGACAGGTCTACTTGTTGTTCCCAGAGTCAGAACCAATTCATCAATCAATTTTATTCTTGTTTTAATTTGTTTATTAATGTTTTTAAATTGTTTTCTAACTGCTCTTTAATGTTTTATGTAAAGCACTTTGAATTGCCCTGTTGCTGAAATGTGCTATATAAATAAAGCTGCCTTGCCTTGCCTTTGCTAAAAGCAGGTTCAGTTCATCAGGAGAGTCTGAGAGAATGAACAAAGAGTTTATGCAGAGCAGAGGGAGGTAGGGAAAGTCTGGTCTGAACCAAGGAGACTTAACAATCTACTTTGAAACATTTGAGCTGAAGGCAGAAACTGTGAAATGTTAAAGCAATAGAAAAACAAACCTGTAATTTACCATTAAACTCTGCTTATGCATTATGCTATATGACTAAATATTATTAGAACTAGTGATGGAAAGTGTTCTCCTGCCTGTCTGAATTTAGTCTAACAATTTATTTTACTAAACTTCAACTGTTAAAATCTTAAAATCTGTACTCCGGTTACAGATGGTGAAGCTATCTCTCTGGTAACCATCTCTTAATATATAATTATATAATATATATATATATATATATATATATATATATATATATATATATATATATATATATATATATATATATATATATATATATATATATATATATATATATGTCTTAATATATAATATATATATATATATATATATATATATATATATATATATATATATATATATGTCTTAATATATAATTATATATATATATATATATATATATATATATATATATATATATATATATATATATATATATATGTCTTAATATATAATTATATAATATATATATATATATATATATATATATATATATATATATATATATATATATATATATATGTCTTAATATATAATTATATAATATATATATATACAGTATATATACACTACCGGTCAAAAGTTTGGGGTCACTTAGAGATTTCCATTCCAGACAGAATACCTGCTGAGATCAGTTGTATTGTTTTTTTTTAATCAGAACAGCAGTTTTCAGATTACATTATGTGCTTACATAATTGCAAAATGGTTCTCAACTGTTGTAGACAGAAGTGTCTGAAGAAATGCTTGAAATTCATGTTTTTTGGTCTAAACGTCATACCCAAATTAAAAGTGGTCCAGCTCCCATGTACTTTGACACTCAGGGGTGTGCCTGATATCATTGGAAAGGTGATTGATGTGGGTTTGTTTGTGTATTTGAGAAGTGTTGTATTTTGTAGTTTTTTGGCTTTTTTATTTGCACTTTTCAAATAGAAATAAAAAACGCACAGACATATTTGTAGAAAAGAATTCATATAAAATCCATTTTTGAGTCTTTTAGCTTCTGACTTTTTTTCTGTAAGCTGAGACGTGGCTAATGCTGTGTTGTCTGTCACCTGTCAGATGTGTTTACAGCAGTGTATTTTAATAATTTTACAGATTTATAACTTGGACAGAAATAAAAAATCTCCATTCTAGCCTCTGTAACTCTGTGTCAGTAAGGCCTAGAATCACCCTGACACAACTTGAGTGTTTCCTTTCCAATGATATCAGGCACACCCCTGAGTGTCAAAGTATATGGGAGCTGCACCACTTTTAATTTGGGTATGACGTTTAGACCAAAAAACATGAATTTCAAGCATTTCTTCAGACACTTCTGTCTACAACAGTTGAGAACCATTTTGCAATTATGTAAGCAAATAATGTAATCTGAAAACTGCTGCCCTGGTTAAAAAGAACAATACAACTGATCTCTGCTGGTATTCTGTCTGGAATGGAAATTTCTAAGTGACCCCAAACTTTTGACCGGTAGTAGTATATATATATATATATATATATATATATATATATATATATATATATATATATATATATATATATATATATATATATATATATATATATATATATATATATATATATTATACCTCCTGTCCAGCGGCTCCTTTAATCTCTTTCTGAACATCTTTTTGCCTTTTAAACTGCTTTAATAATTATCCTCTCATATCTGTTTTAACCTAACCCTTCAGTATAA
Source organism: Perca flavescens (assembly GCF_004354835.1). Lineage (NCBI taxonomy): Eukaryota > Metazoa > Chordata > Actinopteri > Perciformes > Percidae > Perca > Perca flavescens. The sequence goes on from NC_041341.1 coordinate 2,673,258, forward strand.
TTTACAAAATCTTATGATTTTGTACTGCTTTTAGTGTGTGTGTGTGTGTGTGTGTGTGTGTGTGTGTGTGTGTGTGTGTGTGTGTGGCCAGGATAGGACATTAACTAACAATGTGATCAACAATCCACTGACAGTGACAGATATGTTCATATTTGATTCATTCAATAAATTATATTTTTTGTCTTAAATCCACCAGCCCTTTTTATATTATACCAACATTTGCAGCATCCTGAGCCTTTTAAGGTTCCTAGGAAATCTCAGCCCAGAGTAATTAATTAATAGTAATAATTATTATTCTCCCCAAAACAAGTTTCCTTTTTATTTTTAAATAAAAAATAATATTTTTTTTGCACCTTTCACTGTCTTCTGCAACTTCATTGTAACACACATACAAAAGACGCCACAACTTTTATCGCAATTTTTAACAAAAGCTCCCGTGAAATCAGGCATTCTGGGCCGCAACAATCTCAAAAAAGGCCGTGAAATCGTGGAGGGACTGATCTGGTGTTCTTTCATGTGTTATGGTCAACATTCACCAGTGTTATGTTGTTGTGGTGTGTGTAGGCTACTCCTGACATCTCATCTCTTATATGCTGTGTCTCTATGATCCTGTCCTATTCATGGTAGCCTACTCGGGCCCACCTTGATAATCCTGCTTAGGGGCCCGGTGTTGGCTCGTTGCCCCACTGACCTCCTGCCCTCTTTCGTCATTCTGGGCAGCATTGATGCAGGAATACTCTCAACTCTGTGACGTCACCTTGGAGATTCTCCTCCCTTTCACGTCGGCATATTTGTGTGAGGCAAATGACTGCACTCAAAACCAAATACCGCAATCGTGCACAAATCGAGGATGATTTGAGGCTACGTTTATCAGACATTTCGCCAAGAAATTGGAGCGGGGGGCCCAACTGCAATGGACCAGCTTTGGGGGGGCCCAGCTTGCAAAAGGTTGAGAACCTCTGCATTACACGATAAAACAAAGAAACAAAAATAAATCCTTGAGTTTCAAAGTGGCCTTCACCCCCGTCGGCTCTCAGGCCCTGATCAGCTCCACACATCTCTCTCTGTGTTTCTCAGTATGACTCTGTTCAGAAGATTGTACGCACTATAGCTTTAAATCAGGTCAGGTTATATTTCTGTACAGACTCAGGAAGACAGAAACTCACCTTTTGCTTAATGTGTTTGCTCTTGTACACATTCTTCAGATCCTTTTCAGTTTCAGGACAGGCTGAATCAATGTTGGTGCCTATTGCCATTTGGGGAATCCCTGTAGACAGAAACACACTCAGTAGTTTAGCTTTTTCAGGAAGTTTCTCTTCATAAAATGAAAAAAAAAAAAAAACGGAACAATCTGTTGGTCAGACCTCAAAGTAAAAAACTGTAAAAAACTATATACAGTATATAACCCTAAGCCATATAACCCATATGTGTGTGTATATATATATATATATATATATATATATATATATATATATATATATATATATATATATATATCATCTCTTAGCAGGACAATGCCTGAGTGGCTTCAGGACAAGTCTCTGTCTCTCCTTGAGTGGCCCAGCCAAAGCCAGGACCTAAACCTGATACAACATCTGGACAGAGACCTGAAGATGGCGGTTCACAGATGCTTCCCATCCAATCTGAAGGAGTTTGAGAGGATCTACCAGGAAGAATGGCATAAACTGTCCAAATCCAAGTGTGCAAATCTTAAAGCTGTACCCAAGAAGACTCAATGCTGTAATTACTGTACAAGGGGCTTCTACAAAGTACTGATTAACAGGTCTGAATACTTCCTTAAATGAGAGATTCAGGTTTTTGATATTTAATAAATTAGATGTTTTTTTAATAAACCAACATAATAAAGTGAAAAAAGTAAACAGTTTTATACTTTCTGAAGCCAAGTATCTTATATTCTTACCCAGGTAACTGGCTGCCTCTCTGATTTCCGCCATCTTCTGCAGAACTGAGTCTGTAATTTCTGCTGTATTAGCAGAAAGCACACAAACCAGAACATGAACTTTGTCTTCTGGAGATGGAAGAGGGTTGTACCATGGATCATCATCAGAGAGTGTAGATACAGGGTTGAACTGGGACACAATTAAATATTAACATGTTAAAATAGTTTGTCAAAATGCATGAGCACACATAGAATAAAAAATAAACACAAATGTGTACATATCAGCTTCAGAAGGGAAAACCGAACATACTTCTATCTCTATCTTACTCTACTAGTTTCAGACCAAAGCAGTTATTTTTAAGCTCTTGCACCTTCATCAGCATCTTAAAATGAGGGATGCATCTGGAGTTGATTTTCTTATTTTTCTCTAACAGGAAATAAGTGAAATGTTGCTGCATGAGGTCCAATGAAGGTTCCAGAAAGTGGACATGAAATGAATCAGAACTTTTGTTGTCAGTGAATATTTTACTGATAAGGTCAAAATCAGTCTGTCTGCAGCACTGTGAGATATGTTTGGCAATGTGAGACTGGAGGTTTAATAATGTTCCAGTTGTACCTTGTATCCCTCCTTCACATGTCCTTTCAGGGCCAGTATGATGTCATCAGGACGAACTCCATCCCCTTTCTCCAGACCCATGATGTCATTGAAGACAAAAGGATAATATGACTTTGACTTTCCTCTTCCTTCCTTTTTGATTTTATGAGTGGCATACTGTAACAGAAAAGATGAAATGACTGTGTTAATCACAATAACAGCATCTACAGACTTTGGGTCCTGCAGTGTTTACTTTGTAAAACATCCCTGGATGCATCAATATATTAATCATGTTTTTTATGTTTATCTCAAATTCCAGAACAGTTTGGGTAATACATTGGGGTTTGGTGTCTAAGTCTGGGGTTTCCTCCCTTACCTCTTCCTGGGACATGAACTGAAATTTTTTTTTGTTTGGTGTCTTGCTCAGGGACACTTTGACATGTGGTTGATTCCCAGTGGGGGAAAAGTAAAAGAAAATTTGTATATCTTATGAAATTATGACAACAGGTCACTGTTGGGCCTACATGAAACTTTCGCCACAAAAACATCCTGTTGCTGTCACATCCTGACAGCATTCCTAACAGTTATGTTTAGCCTCTGTAATGGGAAAAATTACATTTAAGCATAATGCCTTATATTTTTTTGTTTTATTTCTACTTTAATTCTCTCACATTATTGAAAGACAGTTTATCTCAGTTTCTGCTTAAACTGCTGAGGTGTCCAGTCTGGAACATAATGTGAGCTGTTAGCCTGAACCGATAAAGGTACAAGGTCACCCTAAAACTATCTCCAGTTGTCCCATGCCAGTTAAGATGTAACGGGGGGGTGAAAGTCATACAGGGAGGAGGAGGTGAGATGACTCCAAGATGTCTCTTGTATTTCTCTGATTGTCTTCATGTGTATCAGATTGCCTGTAAGAATTGTAGCGTCATAATAATCTGAGTGTGTGTGTGTTGTCACTCTGAAGATGTATATAAGTCTGGTGTTTCTGTTCACTCATTGGAGAAACTGACTCCACACTGGGCTGAGGCCTTTTGTGAAATCATGTTGATCCTATTTGCAAATATATATGTATGTTTATAATAAAATACAAAAACCCAACTTGGTTCTAGTCTCAGACTGTCTTATTTGTTTCATTATACTAAACTCTGAAAACTCTTCCCCCTGCTGTAAAGGAAACTTCCACGACACCTCTAAAGATAAATGTTCACCAGATGACTAGATAAGATTAGAAAAAAGATTGTGGTTTGGGTTAAAAGAGGGGCTCCCTTATGTAGTTCTCCTGGGATACGAACACCCTGGACAGGGGCGTAGCACAAAATTCGCCCCTGACCCTAGATGGGTGAAAGTTTTGGGTTTTCTCCCTAACCTCTTCCTGGGACTCTTCTCCCTGTCCTGAAAGCCCTACAGTGTGTTTTAGGGCCCACACATCCACCCAGACCTCCTCTCTATGAGGATGTTTGCTCTCTTATTCTAGGTGCTCCGGTTATAGTTACTACAGACAATAAAGCAGCTGCCTTACATCAAAAGTCAGTGTGCTGCATACAATAATAAATATGTGGAATACATATGAATTAAGGTGCTGTTCTCATAGATATTTCTGTAGGAATGGTTCATAAGAACAGCCTTCTGTGTGACTGGATACTGGATTTTCTGACCAACTGCCTCCAGGTGGTGAGAGGGGACACATTCATATACCTGGGGGTAAATATTCACAAGGAACAGACCATGGGCCAAACACACTGAAAAAGGCCCAACACTGTCTGTACATCCTCATGGGCCAAGAGAAATTTGGCCTGAGGCCCTAAATCTTTTGCTTTCAGTCTGCATGTATGGGTGTACCTTCTTTTCCTGCTAACATTTACATGTTTTACATTTCCCTGTGTGGGTTCAATACGGTTGATCTTATCGGACTATCTTTTCAGTGCTACGGATTATTCAAAGGGGCGAGTTATGGAACTCAAAGTAACAAATCACTGAATTAAGAGAAAGGGAAGGGAAGTGAAAGGTTGAAGTGAAAATTCAGCTGATGCTGCTTTGGAGGTTTAATAATTTACATTAAAATCTAAAGTTTTCTTACTCTTGTTGTGAAACTTTGGTCAGAGGTCATTGCACTGGTCAAAGCAGGAGTAGTCATTCTGCCTCGTAGGACGTTGCTGACAGAGTTGATGAAGCTGGACTTTCCAACTCCGACGGGTCCGTACAGAAGGATTCGGAGATGTTTGATGTCATCGTTTCCAGGCTCATAATCCTTCATATACTGGAGATCCCTAGCATTGTTTCTGTTAAAATATATTATTTTAATTTCAGATGATTATGTATATTACATCTATCAACATTACTATTATTGATCTCAACAGCAATAAAACTAAAAGAAAACCAACATTGGTTTGCAACAAAAAAACTAAAGAAAAACTAACAAAAGAAAAATTGTTGATCAGAAGTATTAATATTAGTGAGAATCACGAAAAAAAACACTCAGATGGAAATTAGACAATATAGTAAATTAAACTAATAATAATAATAATAATAATAATAATAATAATAATTGTTCTGCCCTTCAGGCATTTAATTTGAATTTTTATGCATTTAACTTGGCATATTTTCAGTTTCATGAAGACTCTTATTTTGACATTTGTTTACTGAGCTAAAGCCGGAAGTAGGAAACCACGTTAGAATTGACCATTTGCAAAAGCCACGCCCCCTAGTTATGGTTACTGTCGGTACACGATCCTTATATATATGTCAACGTACACGATCCGTTCTGCCTTCCACGCTTCCGGTCACAGCCAAGCTTACGTTAGTTTAGCTAACAGCTAATTGGGCTAACCGCTAGCTGAGACAGCATGTAATAACTTTAGAAGACCCTCAAAATAAAACTTGAAAATAAACGTTGACATATATAACAGCTGATATTTCAGTTCTACTTTACTTGTGCTCATTTAAAACACAATCAGTCAACACCTGTCTTTATTGTTATTACTGTAAAGTCTTAATTTAGCTGTAGCTGCTTCTCCCATTAAGTTTGACTTAACGTTATTTTAGACTGAATCTAGCTGACAGCTAGCGGTTAGCCGAATTAGCTGTTAGCTAAACTAACGTCAGCTTCCCGGTGGAGGCTAGCCACAGGCTAGCGTGGAACAGATCGTGCAGGTCGTATCCTCGGTAAAACAGTATTATCTTGCGCATGTGCAGAACGGATCGTGTACCGACAGTTACTACGCCCGTGAAACAATGGAGAACCAGACACATAGCCATGGCTGGGCTGAGCTCCATACCTGTTGGTATGAGTGATTAGTTTTGGAGTAATGCAGCAGACATATCCTGCAGGGCACGACAGAAAGGGCTGCAATATGCAGCGGAGGGATATGTTCAAAATGTTAAAATAAGCAAAGATGGGAAATATTACAACAATCGAGGCAAAGGTGTACCGGTCTCAGTCCAAGAATGAGAAACCTCACGAGCTGTTCTTACAATGCAACCAGCACAGCCTTGTGGACCAGTCATGTTCCTGCACCGCCGGGTAAGTAGCCTACGTTTTCAATTTTAAATATTTTCCCAGCCAACATTCTCCGTCATGTGTCAGACCTAACAATCTAGTTTAGGTTACAACGATTCAGTTTCTAGCTGTTCTATCAGAGGTATGACAGGTTAGCTATGCTAGCTATGCTAAGGATGACGACCAGCCTAAACAAGTAACGTTAGCCTACAGTTTCCCCTCCTCTCAAGTTTAACCTTTCATCATCGCATATGTTCTACGTGTCTTTAAACATTTCATACTGCATGTCACATATCACCGAATTCATAGTTTACCCACCTCTTAACCCTTAATCAGTGTTCAAAAGGGACAACGTTTAGGTTGTTTGGGGTACGTTTGTACCATAAGCGCATCGTTTCACCATCTTGCTGAAACCACAGTGTTTGATGGGGGTCCTTCTCCTTAGTTACAGTTGCCGAGCTAGGATTGGACGAGGACGGGGTTTTGCGAACGGTCAATTCACCGCGTTAGAAACGCCTTAGAAACGTCAGACTGGTTAAAAATGCAGACAGTCATTGCGCCAGGGAAATTACATCCTGTCCGTTGACTCCCCAGCAGAAGCATCGCTTGTATGTATAATCTTTGTTCTGACTAAGTTAACTTTTAAGCATTTAGATTTTTTGCTGTAAACTAATGTTCATGTAAGCTAGGTGGCTTAGCTAATTATAATATTTTGTTGTTCGTTTCCTAGTTTCACTCTCTCGTCTCTCATCACTCCTCTCATGTGTATGGAACAATACAATAATAATAATAATAATAATAATAATAATAATAATAATAATAATAATAATAACAGCATCAATGATGGATGACGCTTTTGATATTTGGTCTAGACAGGATGTGGTTTCACTGTTTGATCTCTATATTGATGGACATGTGGCCTCCTTCCAACAGTTGGTACAGAAATATGACATTTCCTAATCACCTTTCTAGGTATTTGCAGCTTTGGGTCTTTGTAGCCTTAACCCTCTGCACCCTGAGGTATTTTTGACAACCTCTGGTCCGTCTGGTTTTATTTTCTAAAAAAGCTTGTATAATTTGGGGTCTTTTATTTTAAATAGCAGTGACACCACACATAAACAATAAATGTTAACAAAGTTAACTCACCCCCAGGCTATTTCCCTCCATGGATCCTTCAAAGCTGAAGTGGAAATCGTTTAATTATTTAGGAAATAAGCAAGTATTTCAATGGACAAATCAGCAATAGTTTTACTAAAAGTGTTCAGAAATAAACTTAATATCTTACTGGGAGAAGGCGGCGGGGTTGGTGTTCCTGAAAAGAAAAATAATTTAGTAAACATGTAAAGATTCAGCGATATGAATGTGTATCTGGTTATCACAGATATGATTCTGAAACGCCTACACTGACTACAGCAGCAAGGAGGCTGTTTCATTTAATATGGAGCAGATGTGGATGTTATTTGGTTATAACTGGTTACCTAATTAAGTTAGTTTTACTATTACAACAAATTAATAAAAGCCTTTTCTCTTCCCCACAGCATAGCACCCAAAAAAACTCCAATACACACATTTTCACATTATGTTTCTGCTGCAAATTAGCATTTTTTTCAGGTTTGTGAAAAATGGAGCTTGTTTTGAAAAACAAAACATTACATCCCTTTATCACCACGTAATATTAGCGTTCTGAGTGAAAGAACTCATGACAAAAACAACAGTTTGATAAAAAAATATATGGAGGAATTAAAGGCACAAAAAATGTCCCTGGTGTTTAAAGGACTTAATAAACACCATGGATCACATTAAGTTCTTTTGATGTTTATAAAAATAGTTAGGAACATCTTTTTTTTCGCCCGACAGGAAGTCGGCCGTGTTGGATTTCGTGCATTAATTTTAATTTTATGAACACCTATTTGAGAACTTTAGGTTGCATGAAAACTCCCAGAACTTTGCAGTCATGTTCAAACTACTAAATACTTTGATTTAATATCACATTTAGGCTTTAATAGAGAGACCTTCTGGTGGACCAACCATGTACAGTAGTGAATGAGGAAAGTAAAATTGATCCTGTTTGAATGGAGCCATGAATTCAACATTTGATGTTTGTTAGTTTGAAAGATAATGTATCAAGTGAGGAAAGTCTCAGTTTGTGGTAAAACGTTTTAAGTATCAGACTGTGAAGATGCGTCATTAGAAAGACTCGTCAGCCCAAAGAGTCTAACCGGCAATTTCCACTGACTGTGGAACGTCTGCAGAACGTCTGCAGAACGTCTGCAGAACGTCTCCGGAGTCATCAGGTTTCCATTAAAGTCAGTGGGCCTCATTCACCAACCGTTCTTACGAAGAAAGGTCTTCTTAAACCCCTCTTACGCACTTTTTACCAAGATTCTGACATTCACTAATGTTTTCTTAACTTGGATTTGTTCTTAGCAAAGAACTAAATCTACGAACACTGAAAAGCACTCTTACGCACATTTGAGTGATGACAATTTGCTCCAGATGATTGCTTACTGCATTTTATTCAATTCTACAGTCGTTTACAATGATAATATTGTACTGTAATGTATTTCTGATCATTTGTTGAAAAAAAATCATATTATTCAAAAAAAACACTAACACTACAATTTACATCAGCAATTAAACTGATTAAATCCTGCGTTATTTGGTGATTGATTGCTATTTATAGGGCCGAAATGCAGTGGTGGAATGTAATGAAGTAGGCCTACAAATACTTTGTTACTGTACTTAAGTACATTTGTCACGTATCTGTACTTTACTTAAGTAGACTCAATAGTGCATAGCCTACTTTTGACTTTTACTTTGTTACATTTTGCAGCAATTATCTCTACTTTCTACTCCACTACATTTCTACAACGTCCCGTTACATTTTCTGATCAGTTTCCCCCCCGCCAAAATGTCTTCCTGACTGTCACACGTTTGTCTCACCAGTAAAGTTTGGTTGCCATAGATACTGTATATATGGGTTGCCATAGATACCGTATATATGGGGCACCGCTGATCCAAGCCGGCTCCGATGCTGCAGAACCCGGGCACGGGCACGGTAAAAGTGAAAATGAAAACGTTTGTTTTTATTATTCCCGTTTTTAAATCAAAGTAGCTATATCTATTTCTCTCCACAGCGTCGTTTACTCCTCCGCCAGGCTGCGTAAGACGTGTTCATATCTTATTTATTTGGCTGGACCTCTTCACATCTCCCCATGTCTGCTGCTTCACACGTTATTTGCTTACTTGCAAGGTTAAAGAAAATGAAACCATCTTAAAATACATCTATTAATAAAACCAACCGCATGCCGATTCTAACAACACATTTCCGTTTGATGCTGGTTAGGACAGGAACTTCTTATTAAAGCCAGGCCTTGTTTGTGGTAGTGGACACCTTATACTTTTACTAAAGTAAATATGTCTCTGGTTATTTGTACTTTTACTTGAGATTCAGTACTTCCTCCACCGTGACTCCGACAACCATCTCGACCAGTCTCCCGCTTCCCAGGAGGTGGACAGGAAGTGTCATGTCCTTATATGGGTATTTTTGGGGCGTTTGTTTATGCTAATTAGGAACAACTGGCACGCGCTTTCAGTTTAAGAACACGTCATGAATCAGGCGTAGACTTTTCTTAGGAACCTTCTTAAGAACATATTTAAGAGAAAACTTAGGAAGATATTGGTGAATGAGGCCCAGTGTGTGTATTTCCACAGACTGCATAACGTCTGCATCCCGACTCCGTCCCAGTTCCGTCAGTCCGCCGTCTTCCGGAGCAAATACGCAGAGCTTCTATTGTTGCAGGACGACGGAGAGCTCCGCAGCATTTCAGCACAATTCAGAATATGCGGGACAGGAAGTCGAGCACAGAAACAAAATAAATATCCGGTTCATTTTCAAAATAAAATCCAGCGTGCTCACGGTGGATCATGTTTCCTGCACTCCACCTTAAACACACAGCACAGAGCTGTTTCCCCTCTACTCCTTGGATGGAAACTAACTGGTGCTGGTTTGGTGGTTCAATTCCACCTGAATTCGTGAGATCTCGTGGGTCGTCGTGACTACAGCTGTCAG